>NC_056732.1:965897658-965952658 GCF_019279795.1 Protopterus annectens
TAAAGATAAAGAGAAAGATAAAGATAAAGAAAATAAATTCAGTGGAATGGAATCCATATTATACAGACAGTCACTGCGAGTGATTCATGAAGGGTGTCACCTAATGGGAAAATACTTTTAGTACAGTAACAAGATTCAATTTCACAGTTGTCTAACATTTTTTTTTTACTATTATTATAAGATTTTATTCTTCTAGAATCTTAGGATATTTGCAACTCAGGGGATTTGTTTCCAAGACGAAAATGTCCAAAGCAATGCTTCCTGTGAAATGTGGAGAACTGTGTTATAAATATATGTCTGCATGAGTACATGCACTAATAAGCAACACTGTTGCAGAACATATGACAAATAATTACCAGTGAAGGGAAAAAAGCATGTAGCAACTAACATAAAACAAAAGCAAACAAAAGAAAATACAATTGCCTAAGTTGGGATAAGCTTTCCACTAAGTTTTACAAAAGCAAGCACATACTAAAGATGTAATTTCACTGCTGCAAAGGATGCAGGTTTGAGTTTGACTAGATAGCATCTCAGGCTAATGCTAAACCAGTCATTCAACTAATAGTCTCTGGGTAGGGAGGGAAGTTCAAAACAACAAACTGTAAATTCTAAGCAGTTCCTATCATAAACATCCAACAGTGAAGTTTGTGAAATCTAACCTGCAGTATGCACACAACTTGTCTGAAAATTCTGACTCTGTGTGAATATGTGACTTACACTACACTAAAAGGTAAACAAAATAGTCTGGTAAACAACTGATTTTAGAAACAAAATAATGTCTCTTTATAAGAATTGCATTACTGCTGTGCTTTCTAGAGTAGCAGCAGCAGTCTGGTCGTAAAATGTCTGAAAGGCTACTTTTCTGAATGGATAAAATGCACAGATTACACCAATGAATGGTTCACATGGAAAGCTGTTGTCAGTAGAGCTGCAATTTGAGATGGAATGTGGCTAACTCCTTTGAAGCTTCCTGCAGGCACACTTCCCCTACCCCCCTCAGCCACAGGTGAGCATGCTCAGAAAGGCAAACTTGAAAAGTAAACAAAGGCTGAATCAAAACAAAAAATCCCTGGGATTGTCCTGACATCAGTCCTCAATTGTTAGAAGGAGCAGGTGCTAGAGACAATAACTTTCTGTGGTGCTGTTACATGCAGCGCATATTCAGTACATCAGATAAGTGCCCCAGACTACCCGAAGCTAGAGGAAGAGCACTTAAGACTTTCAATGCATTGACATTAATTAGAAAAGGTAACATGTTTTTTCTTGACTAATATTGTTGTATAATAGCAATATCCTGTTCCTGTCTGTGGATGTATCATGATTTACACACAGTTGGCTTTGTTTAATCACTTGAGTCTCACCCTCATGATCAAACCACACCACCTGTGGGCATATCCTGATATACCCAGACAGTCATTGCTTAAAGATATCATTGCAACAGTATATAACTATTTTAAATTATAGAGACAGATATGCAGAGCTAAACATTAATGACAATACACCCTCGTACCTAGAGGGGTCACTTTAACATTGCAAAGTTAGCAACATCTGCAGGAAAGTGTCCTTTCTGAAACTGACTACCTTGCCAGAGCAGATGTGTCAGTACATCAGTTACCAACTCCTCTCTATAGACACAATGTACATTTGGATGTATTAGTATATGAATGTTCAGTACTGGCATTAACAATTTGCTTAAAGTTGAGCACCAAATCTGTCTTGCAGTAAAAGCATGTAGCACAATAGATTTTCCAGGATGGACACCTTCTCAGCTTTCTGATTCTTTTACAATGACTACTTCCCCAAAGCCCAATCATTTATTTAAACAGTAAAATGCTGCATATCCTCAGAACAAGACAGTGGACTGGTTTAGAAAATGAAGCATGTAAGGGGTGAGTGGTTTTTAATTAAATTAAACTTTATTGATAAAGATAAGACAAGTTGGGGATGTTGTTTTGCTTTTAATCAGAATGGGGCAAACAAATGGGATGAACAAGCAACTTTTCTTTTTTCTCCTGTTATTTCTAGTAGCTCAACAGCCTGGAGGACATCAGCTATAATTATGATCATCACCAACAGAGAGTGGCCTGACTGGTGCAATGCACTTGTAAGCATGACAAATATCGAAGAATATTAAATAATCTAAAAGTATATAACCTTAAAATGTGATACCATTGATTAATGCAGTACCATCTTTATTTCTGTATGTATTTATTTCTTCTATGTATAGATCACCAGTAAATAGTTCATAAAAATGATAATATCAATGTGAATGTATCATTTAGATCCAGTATTGGCAGTACAGCACTGCTGCCAATTATAGAGGCACACATACAGAGCTATATTAATGAAAATGAGTTTGCTGTATTAATAAGTTTAGAAAGCTAATTAATTATTTAATGGTAAACCTCAACATATATCATCTGTCAGTGAATCAGTATTTATTGCTGCAATACTTCATTGCAAACTGAGTATGATATTTCATTTCATAACTCAAAACAGTTATCTATTCATATCAGACAAGAAGCAATAACAACAATTACAACCAAGAAGTAGCTGTCAGAATTCAGTCATTCCATTAGTACATATAAAATATGTAGCATTGCTTTATTTCACTTTCTGATTCAAAGATAAAATTCTTAATTGGATGTGAATAAAATAAATACAATTGCTTCATAAAATGTATGAATCCATTTCTTGTCTCACATTTATTTATTCATTCATTCATTCATTCAGTCATTCTCCCTTTTATGTTGTTTTTCTGCAAGCCTAGTAATGTCTAGAGCAGCTCAGCCAGAAGCTTCCTAGGTTTGGGAAAGAACTCCACCTCCCTCTGCTTACCTGAGGACATCCTTATAAGGTAGAGGTAGTGGCTACACCCTTGTGATCCTTCCCAACTCCAGTGTCAGACAGCCTAGTAAGCCAGCACCTTCAGGACCTGGTTGAGGTTACATTTGAGGAGGCAATGGAGAGGCAGTTGCACCATTTTTGATATCTCATCCAGCAGCTACAAGACTCATGAGCACATCAGTCCAGTATATTTAGCCACAAGGTGCATCCATCCCCCACAATGTCAGGGTCACCCATCCAGGTCCATCAGTGAAGCGAGATAACTGAGGTACTCTGGAATGGGGTGTTGGCTGCCTCAAGTAGCTTCTTGTCCTCCCATTAGGTCTGTCTACCTTTCATATTTCTTGTCATCCCCCAATCTTAGCCCACCATACTCTTCCTTTCTGTCTTGCCTGTCTTTTATATTTGTCTTCCTTTCGTCTTCCCTAACCCTCTCCCCTACACCCTCTACCCAATACTTCTTCTTAACTTTCCTCTTATAAAATAGAAATTGGGGTTTCCATCCCCATAAAACATAGTGCCCCTCCTGTGCCACCTCCTCCAGCACAGTCCTTTTAATGTTACTTTTGTGTTTCCCTTGTCTTCTCTCTCTCGCTATTTTCAGCTTTCCTGTCTTCCTCTTTTCCAGCCTTATACAAGTTAAAATAGAAACTTAAAACATTTTAGATAACCTGTGGGCCAGCATAGTGTAGCTCAGCTCAGCACATTTTCTAATAGTAAATCTTAAGAGATCCATGCAGGCTCACACCTACAGATTCCTGCTGAAAATGCCTACTTCTATTTGCTACTTTACATAACGCAGGATTCCTACTGCCCATAACTATACTGGCTTTGGCTCATTTTACAGCAATTCAGATGCGCAGCATTGCTATGGGTGTTTATCTGTAACACTGAGAAGTCCTGAAACCGCTGCTTCTAGTCTGTGCTTTGCTTGTTTAAATAGAGGTGCAGTCTCACTAATCACAGATTACTATTACACATGTGAAACATGAAACAATGACTAACATCCTTAGTTATCTTTTTAGTAGACAGTGATTTGTGGAGTACATTGTGTTTGGAAATCAAGATCTCAGCGATCATTCCACAACATAAATCATTATAAAAAGTGAAGTATTTCATTAGACGATTGCATGTTAATGTTTTACAACCATATGTATGGGCTTTTCCTCTCTCCCTTTCCATTCTTCCTAAATACATTAAGACCAGAGTCAAGATACCCTGACATTGGGGCAAATTCATGCTTCTGTAAAAGCAAACTGAATGCATCTACACTGGGACATATGTTTCCATCTTCAAGGCTGCACACTCAGGAGTTTTGAATCAGGTTTACAGATTTATGTTCTTCAGTGCTATTAGACTAACAACTTTCAGTTTCTTTTACTGTAACCGTTTTTTATTTAAGACCTGGAAGGAATGTAGGCACTGCAATATTGTGCTCTGTATGTTAACAAATTGCTAGACAAGTCATAGCTGATTCTTGTGTAATGATATATTCTGATGCAGAAAACTCGAAATGATCATTAATACAACACAGAAATTCTCATGTTTGCTTTGGAAAATAAAGTCTCACTAGTTGAATATTAACATGTCAGACAAGAAAATAAATCACAAGGTGAACTTTTAACATTTTTAATCTTAGTACAAACACTGAATTGGCAGCATATTAGCTGATACACAGAATATTAAGTTTCTGTCAAATGAGAAACATCAGTGATGAATGTTTTAATCTCATAGCAATTGTTCTTCATCTCCAGTTTAAAATGTTTACTGTTATTGTTCAGTGAATGTATTTTCTCTTATGGCAAACAAAATCTAAATAAATGATTTATATGTATTTCATATCATCAAAGATAAACCACAATTGCCGCTCTTGAATACATGTAAATGGGCCAGTCATTCTGTATTGTAAACTGATTTAGTGCTATCAATCAAATTAAAATTGCTAGGCAAGACATGCTTGCACTTATCCATGAAAGAGTTCTGGCATGTAAGATTAAAATTTCATAACAACCAAAGTCTACAAAAAATCCATAAAGAAGAAAGAGAATCATTTATGTTTACTGTGCAGTTAAAACTATTGATTTAACTTCACACTCCAACTTTCCTTTGATTATTTTTAGGTTAACATTTTTTTCCTGTTCTTTTATCTGTGCATGAGCACACACACATACATAATCAAAGAGGGGAAAGTGAGAGTGCACCAACAAAATCCCTCAACCAGGACATAAATAAAATAAACAGCTACATCAATTAGAAGCTTTTTAGAAGGAGAAGTCCTATTCAAAGCCTAGGATGACAATACTAAAGAAATGCATGATTCAACCAAGGATCAAATTGACACAATTGTTCTTGTTGTTCTAACCACTAAACTATAGAAGGAGCAAAGAGCTGATGAAGTTATGAAGCTTCATCCTCATATGTGATGCACACATAAATAGACCGATGTACAACCACACTTTTATATTTATTCATTTTTATTTACATTTCTGACTAATTTTCATCAAGTAAGTGGCCTGGTTTCCAGGGCCTACATCCTATACAACCAGACTCACTCCACCAGTATTTTGTTGCACTGCTTTTGCCTTTTAAGTGATCTAACTTTTGGAATTAATTTCTGGTTGTCTTTTCATAAGAGATATTAAGAACCAGACCATGATGGCTATGTTCTGATTGCTTAGAGGTAGGGGCAAAGTTGCAGTTAATTAGTTTTATTGTCTGAGGCCTTCAGCTTCTGTTTGTGCTATTCCCAGACTATCCAAAAAGAGGCTAAGTGGCTTAAAAAGCACCCCACTCCTTGTTATGTTCTTAAACCTATTGTCTTTCTTGTGGTCTGCACCATATGTTAATTTGACCATAAAATTCTCTCCCTCTTCTCTTTCATTGGTTGTTGACGTATTTGCAAAAGTATCAGTTTGCAAAGACACTCCTGTAAATCACTGCGTCATGTCGTACCTTATCAGCCACTGTAGCAGGCAGCACATGTATAAACATTAATGAGCATGTGCTAACTTTCAGTTTATGCATGATGGCTGAATGGATAGAGGTTGTGTGTGTGTATGCAGCCAGTGAAGTAAAGTTTAAGTTAGATGCAAAAACTAGTGCTTACCAACTGTGAATGTAATAAACACCCTGAACTCAATACCTAGCCTCAGTGTCTCATTTGAATAGACGAGACATATGACAACTCCCTTTATCTATTTGAATACTTTTCCCTTCTCATTGTTTTCCCACCAAACCTCTCAAATGGACCTGACTTTCAGGGACATCTCTTATTGAAATTACACTTAATAAATAATGACAGTAATAAGAGTTATATACTTATTTTATTTTAGAAAATGTATATACATTTGCATCCTCTAATTCAGTCAATGTCTTAGGGTTTATTTTATTTTTTTAAAAAGTGTCCCTGATTATCTTTGATAATTTTTGATGTCTCTGATTAGTTGGGAATTGTTCCTGATTCATATTTGAGAGCTATTATGCCCACAAAACCAGCCAGTGCTGCTCCTGGTTCTTTACCTGTCCTCACTACAAATTGACTTTGTTTGCTCCTACAATTCTCATCATATTCACTTGTGAGACCTAGACTGCTAAAGTGTGTGTTTACCTTCTACTTCATATCTTCCTGCCTGTTTAGTGCTCAGTCCAGTACCAAAATGGAAGATCTATCTGCTTATTTGCCTTCTGCTGCCAGCCTCATAGCACTTGGGATCCTTAGGCAGTCTAGTGACTGTCTTTTGCTCACAAATAATATGCTCTTAACCAACACAAGAAATTCTGTTTGTAAGAGATGCGAATATTTAACAAATATGGATGCGTCACTCTCACAAAAATAAAAAATGAACTGTTAGCAACACACACACACACACACACAAACACACACACACACACACACACACACACACACACACACACACACACACACACACACACACACACACACACACACACACGATTGCCACACTCTACAACAACCCACTGCACTAAAATGTCTTCTTATGAATCTGTAAGAAATCATTGTTAAAGTCTCATAGACCCATGAAAACTAGGTCTCAATTAAAATCCTGTACCGCATTACCATTAGGTTCACATTAAATAAAAGGTCACCAGAGGTTAAATTTTCTCAGCCCTGGTATACCAGACCACTCTGCAAATAGAAATGTTTTAGTAATCAGTGCATAGTCAGGCACACTGATTCTCCTCTTACTAAGCAGGACAAAGATAGAATAGCAGTAAATTGTCTTTCAATTGGCAGGATCTCTGATTTCTCCAGACCCCTAAAAACCCTTTCACCTATCAAATATGATTACAACATTGTGGTGGCCAAGTGGGGATGAATGACTTCAGATATAAAACCATGAAACATATGCAGAGAGGTATGTCAGAACTCTCTATGCATGTCACAAATACAAACGAGCCTTGTCTTGAGGAGAATGATTCCTTCTCTAAGAATAATGTGCAGGTACAATGAAAAGATAATTGACTTCATTGATTGGCTAAATAGTTGGTACCATTCTAGGGGTATCCAGCATATGTCAGCATGAGACAGAATAGTCAATAATGCTACTTACTTTGCAAAGGATGGCCTGTACCTCTCATTCCAGGGCTTCCACATACTGACTTAATCTATTGCTATCCCCCATAGTGCCTTTTTAGGTAGATTCCAGCTAATGTATATCCCAATATAATTAACATACTGTATCAGATCCAAAATAAGATAGCATTAAGGTACCGCTGCTCAATGCTAAAAGTCTCAGAAACAAGCTGCACATCCTTGAGGCAATCCTGCATCTGGATCATATCCATATCTGTGTAATTACTGAAATATGGTTTAATGCCCAGAAATCACTCCGGCCTAACCTGAGTTTTGCACCTACCATGCCATTAGAACTAATGGTAACTATGGTGTTGCCTCCATATTTTTAGGAGCCATATTGCCTCTAAACATATCCCCAAGGACCTTCAAACAGAACTCATTGAACTCCATATCACACTAAAGAGGACCCACTGTCAGTTTAGAGCCTACTACTGAATGGCTTCTGTGTCCCCTGAAAATTATGTAGGGTTCCTAAATGGACTTGATAAACATCCTATAAGCAAAAATTTCAGTATGTTATAAAACGTTAACTACCCCTCAATAAACCTGAGAACCTATACCTCCAATGTCTGATATGCCCAAAAGTTCTTTCATTTAATAAACAAAAACTGCCTGGACTAGACTGTTAACAAACCCACTAGAAGAGATAATGTTGTTGACATGGTCCTTAGAAATATAGCTTCTTCATGTACTATTCCTCTTGTACCTCTTTCCCCTGCTAGGACAGATCATAAAATTGTGACTTGTAGCATTCATATCTCTACCCACTGAACTCAGTACCTCAGAATTCAACGATTTCACACATACTAATCATCAAATTCTATGACAAAGTTTCACAATTTGATTATACCAGTATAATCCCAGACATTGCAATGTCAGGTAGTTTCACAAAGGAATTCTATACCTGCTTAGATAAATGTATAGAACTGGCAGACCCAACCATATGTGAATTATGAAGAAAATGAAAACACTGTCATCTGTGTTAGCATGTCTGGCAGGAGATTTGTGTATATTCACAAATTAACTTGTATTTTATGCCAGCATGCCTAATTGTGAACATGTAACTAAGTTTTAAGTGGTGAGCATTTCCCTGTTTAAACAGAATGTTTAAAGAATCTGTCAGTGTTTGGATACATTTCTAATTGTGCATGTTTGAGAGGGACATTCTAAAGTACTATGCAGAATAAGCTGAGCAGTGAATGATGTCATTAGAATGTTCCTGATTACTAAGTGATTATTTAAACAGCTGATTGACAGAAAAAGAACTTGTTCAAACAGCTGGCTGTTATTTTTAAAATTAGACAGTTGAGACTGCAGTTTATCAATTGTTGATCAGTTTTGTGAAGTACAGTCAGTTACAGTGCTGTGCAGTTAGTGGACACCCATGAAAGAGAACATACCAAAAACTCTAAGCCTGACTTTTGCCTTGCTGATATGTGTTAGATTAGATCAGAAACCGTATTCTTTAATTAGATTAGGAAAGCTTAGTTATTAAGATAGAGTTTTTCTAGAATAATGGACTCCTATCCTGCAGTTTAATTTGACATTTCCAGTGATTGGATTCTGGTGTTTATTGAAAGCTGTTGATTTCCACTCTTGTGATCATTTGCATTGTGGCTGGAAGTCAGTGTTTTTTTTTTCCTTTAGAGATTAGAGTGTGCTTCTACCCATTTGATACTCCTCAAGTCACCTCGAAGGCCTGGTCGCTTATGCTTATAGCTATCATTTATTTTTATATTTCATTTTCATAATTGGGCACCCCTTTAGAAGGGCATGAAGACACTCTGATTGATGGCAGTGTTATTGTATTATTTTGGGGAAGGGATGCAGCTGGAAATCTGTGTCAGGCTTTCCCAGAAGTGTTTGAATGTGTGAGATTTAAATTTATTTTGAGTGTGAGTGTATCAGAGGTCTTAAACTGGGACACATTGCTCTGAAGTGTGTAATAAGGAGTTACATTTGGGGTGGGCAGAGGTACATAATCCATTCCCAGGAAAACAGAGCATGCTCCTGTTGTGCTTTTAGGGATAAATTGTAAAGTATTATTGCTGTTTAAGTGACAGCCACATATTGGAGTCACTAGTGAGGACTGAAGCTCCTTAGTTACTGACCCAGGATAGTAAGGGATGTCACATTTATTGGTGGTAGCAGTCTGGTGGGGTATTAGCAGGACATTACACAAATATAATAGGAAACTTAAAAACAAACAGCTCTTGTTGTCCACCAATTTAAAGAAAATATAAAATAAAATAAAATAAAAACTCCTTAAAGTATACCACTTACCAAAAGTTCATTCTATCAAGCATAGTATCAGAGAATTGAATAACATTTTAAAAATACATTATTAGGTCTACTAAAGCAGCCATTGAACTTAGGTTAGCATCTGAAACTAAGGACAATTACAGATCCATCTTTAGCTATTTTTGAAAACTAAGAAATAACACCCAACATTGTTCTGAACTTATTAATTATGGTACCACTTTCTCTGATTAAATAAATATTTCTGATATACTAATTCAGTGCAAATATTACCCCAGAGATGACTATCCAAGGCTGGTTTACTCCCTGGATCTCTCATACAATTCATTATCACTAATGAAAATGTACTGAAGGTGCCCTCCAAGACTTGAAGTACTTCCTCCATGGGACCTGATAATATGCCTGTCTGTTTTATGACCGGTGCTAAAAAAGCCATGGTACAGCCACTCATTAAACTATTTCACCTAATTTTAGCCACTGGCTTTCTCCCAGAGGTTTGGCACTTAGCTTTAGTGATGTCACTCCACAAGGGTAGTCCCACCACTGACACACAGAGTTACAGGCCTGTTAGCTGGACAAATCTTATTTACATAGCCATGGAGCATGCTATAACTGGCCTATAAACTATGGGATCTATTTCAGTAGCTCGGCTTACCTAAAAACCGAAGCCCAGATACCAGAGACGAAAGAACCGAACAGACCAGGACACCGAATGTGCAAAATATTGAAAATTAACACTGAGAAAATGGAAAGTTGTCCAACACCACCATGTAAACAAGCCACACTAAACTCAACCCCCCCCCATACCGCCCTTACTTAAATATACCAACTCCGAGATCACACTACAGTGTGGAAAAGGGCAAAGGTCATGATGCTGGCCAACTGACTCTTTTCCCATGTTAAACTTCCACTGTTTTGCCATTCAGTGTCCTGATCTTTTTGGTCTCCTCATCTCGGGTATCTCGACTTCGCTTTTCAGGTAAGTCGATCTACTGAAGTAGACCCAAACTATGACATTAAAAAGCTCATCAAGGTAGACCCATAGCAGTTTGGCTTTGTCATGGCTAGATCCCATCAAATTAATCTGGCTAAGTTCTTTTAAAGAGTAATACAGGCTGTTGACAGCAGTCATACTTTCCATACAGCATACCTTGACCTAGGAAAGGCATTTCATGCCATCCCTATGATAACATTGTTAGTAAGCTTTAATGCTTTATAAATAGATCTTTGTGTAGTAAGATGGATAGCAAATTAGCTAAAAGACAGAATCCACATGATGTGGGTTGTAGTTGCCTTATCAGAGAGTATGAAGGTGATCAGTGGTGCACTGCAGGGTTCAGTGTAAGGATCTCTTTTTTTTCTCCATCTATTTTCTGATCTCCAGATCATGAACCAAGACCTCTAGCCAACCAAGTCTACAGACAGTTGTAAACTGGGAGTCATTGGCAAGTCTCTCACTGATGCAAAGGGCTTTCAGCAAGAACTTGCACTTGTACATAGCTGACCTACTGAAAATGGGCTCACATTAAATGCTAAAAAAGTGCAATATTGTCACATTTGGCAAACAGCCCCTCCAACTAGCATACAACATTAACAACATACCACTCCAAAATAAGAATGTTGTTAAAGACCTTGGAACTCTGGTTGATAACTTCCTGTCCTTTGATTATAATGCAATGCCTGTAGTCAGAAAGTCTTTCTACTTAACACAGCTAATTCCCAATGGAATATCTTTCAGCTCTAAAGAGGTCATTGCCTCCTTATAATCAGCATTGATTATGCAATTTATTGTCTATAATGCCCCCTGTGAGATATGCCTCTCTGACACATCAAACAACTAGAAAGATTCCTGAGGTTCCTAACTAAGAAGATCGCCGGCATTACATAAAAATAAAAAAATAAATAAAATACCAGAAAAGCTAGACTTTCTGAAGGGAGATTTAACCCTCAAGTTCTGTGCAAATAAAACGCCCGGTATTATTGGATGCCTTTGTATCTCCACAAATGAAACTGTCCCACAAATACCAGAATGAGGGTTTTACTTTATCATCAGCAAATAAAAGATGGTGGTAACACAGGTTCATTACACAGCACCATCCTAACCTCTGGAATAGACTCCCTTCATAAATCAAGCAGTGAGATACATAATCTTGCTTTAAATAGGAACTGTATTCACAAATTCACTCCTGACTTGACTGGTCTCGCCTTCCATGAAATAGGAGGTACAGTCTAATAATAGGTACTGGCAAGGCATAAGCATAAATGGTTGCAAGACACAATTGCCTTGTATTTCCCATGAAATTTATCCTACACACATACAAAAGTATATATATATATATATCTATATATATATATATATATATATATATATATATATATATATATATATAAAGGTATAAAAAATCTTCGATCATGCGTGAAGAATACTAATACATCTGACTTAAACACTTCAAAATATGGAAGAATAAAAAATAAAACACACAAAGTACCAAATTTCAGGAGCAGGTATAAAGTTTTCGTTCTTTATTAGTGTGAAGAACTTCATCAGACAAAACAATGAACATCTGAGCAGTAGTTAAATAAGAGTATGCAAGCAGCTAGCTGGCCAATAAGAAAAGACAAGATAATCAATATTATTAATACTACTTTAAAAGATCCAATAAATTCAACTGGTTATTTGGTTGTTATGGAAACCAACCTGAGGAATGCAAGTAGCGTATAATAATTATAATATTTGTAACATGACTCTAAGGGAAATGAGGGAACATTAAAACAACAGTGTAAGCAGACAACTGTCAAGACAGTACAGAATTAGCGTATCCATTTCAATGCACATTTTATATTAAGCATTTCATTAAGACCTGGGGGAGATTCAGCATTTAACCTGAGTTTCCAGTGGAGTTCTTTAACTTCTAATAATGTATTAGTATTACGCAAAAGCATTTCAACATAATCTAACACTTTAAATCTGAATTTGTAAAAAGAAGGGCAAAAAAGGGAATGTTTCATAAGTGCATTTTCATATCCATATTCCTGACAGCTGCAGCATGTTCTTTAATGCGAGATGACAGTAGTTTTACCCACATAGAATGAAGGGCAAAATGCACAAATGCCTGCATAGACTACATTTGTGGTTTTACAATCAAAATGTCCTTTAAAAGAAATATTGAAGTTATTATGAGGGAATGTAAAAGTGTTTCCTATTAGAATATATTTACAAGCAACACAAGTACCACAGTGAAACATGCCCGGAGAATCATTGTGAATAGCTGATTGTGTTAAAAGAAATGGTGGGTCTCTATTCTCAAAGGAATTTCTTAACGGTTTGGATTGCTTATGTGCAAACAGTGGGGTAGTACCCAATTTGTTGGAAATCTCATGGCTATTGATGATGATATCCCAATTTCTATGTACTATGGATTTGATGCTGGCAAGATCCCTGCTAATAGGGATAGGGAAAGTGAGGCTTCTGTCTGCTTTCTTGTCTGAAAATGTGTCCGTGTAAAGCATTAGTGAGTTCTGTGAATGCAAGGTATCAGGAAGCCCAGAGTCAAAAAAATGAGGGGCTTGTCTCTGTAGAGAACCATGATTGGTGGAGAAGTGGGCTAGGTCCTGATTCTCAGGTTGAATGGTTGAAAAATGAGTTTGGTTCTGAGTCAAGTTATGATGGGTGGAAGTAGAGTGAGGCAAGTCTAAAATGTGATTGAGTGGTTCACCAAATGAGCTATTATCTGAACTGGTAACCAGTGAGATTGGATGAAATGAATCAGTAGCATGGTTATTCATCTGTGTATGAGAGGCAGATGCATTAGTATTCAGAGTGGAAGACAAGAGAATGCCATTAACAGTAGTAAAAGCTTTCATCACTACTAACAATTCTGGAAATACGAATGAACTGCCCTCTTGCTAGGTTTCTCTTCATGAACATAGGATGTAAACTGTTATAATCAAGATAATTATTGTGGAAAGTGTCTTTTCTATGTAAAGCGGATTCCAAAGAAAGACCGCCAGTGTGTAAAGTGATATTCGTGTCCAAAAAATCAACACTATTGCCAAACCCGGCTATTTTAAATTTTAAAAATGGAATGGCGGTGGAAATAGAATCAATGAATGTAAGCAGTTGCTGTTTACTACTCCCCCAGACAAAAAATACATTGTCTATGTACCTCTTGTAGAGCTTATTGTGTTCAAAACCAGGGAGGTGGACTAGAGAATTAGCTTCCCAGGCTGCTAAAACAAGGTTCACATAGGAGGGAGCCATTCTAGAGCCCATGGCTACACGTTTAACCTGTTGGAATATTTGGTTGTTAAAGTGAAAGAAGTTTCCTTTCAATACTAGTGAAGCCAAAGTACTGATGGTGTTGATTTTCTCCTTAGTGTACCCTGTGAACTGTAACAAATAAGACTCTAAAAGTTGTAAAACTTCAACATGTGAGATGTTTGTGTACAGCGCTTCAGTGTCAAGAGTTACCAAAAATGCATCAGAAGCAGAAAGTTTATAATGAAACAATTATTTATTTATTTTTATTTTATTTATTGCATTTGTTGACCGGGAAAGTCCACTGGGCCAAGAAGAGACCATTTTCAGTGGAGGCCCGGGGAGAAAAGCTCCACAGAATTATATAATTACAATTCAATAGTAATACATACATAAGTAAAAGAAACAATCTTGATCTAGAGAATGAGTAGAAGATAATTTGAAAAGAAAAAATAGGACAATATATTCAGGAAATCCCAGGAGTCTCTGATATAAAATTTTGAGCACTGTACAATAGGGTTAAGAAAAATGTCTAAATATTCTGATATTTTTTCAGTTCTGGTTTTGTGGTTTGAAACTATATGTCTGAAGGGGGGCTCAGTGACATTCTTATGCATTTTTGGGATCCCAAAAAACTTACCAATGTTTTAATGTTCCCTCATTTCCCTTAGAGTCATGTTACAAATATTATAATGATTATACACTACTTGCATTCCTCAGGTTGGTTTCCATAACAACTAAATAGCCAGTTGAATTTCATGGATCTTTTAAAGTAGTATTAATAATATTGATTATTTGTCTTTTCATATTGGCCAGCTAGTTGCTTGCATACTCTTATTTAACTACTGCTCCGATGTTCATTGTTTTGTCTGATGAAGTTCTTCACACTAATAAAGAACAAAAGCTTTACACCTGCTCTTGAAATTTGGTACTTCGTGTTTTTTTATTTTTTATTCTTCTATATTTTGAAGTGTTTAAGTCAGATATACATACATATATATATATATATATATATATATATATATATATATATATATATATATATATATATATATATATATATATATATATATATATATATATATATATATATATTCCCTGTACATTTGCCCTGTCCTTGTCATTTTTTGATTTTCAGGTCAGTTACTGATGGTTATAGTATGTCAATAATACCAGACATTATATAGTGTTACACAGTTAACTTATTGTTCGAAAAATCATGTTGATGCAAAACTGATCATTTTATTAATGTTTTAAAGTGAATTTTGGTAATATTTAAAAATTAACCATGATTTATAGTCTTTGCCTTCCCCACATTATTTTTGGATTTACAAAACAAAAAGGAAAATAACTGATAAATGAAGAACAAAAAACAAGTGCAAAGGCAGGCACAGCAGTCCAAATAACACGTTTATTCTTAGCTAAATCCGCTGACTTCCTCAGAAACAGTTTAACATTAATAGACAACTATCCTTATATTTAAAACCTCAGCAGTTAAAATATCATTATCACATGACCAAATGAACACGCCATTCATTCTATTTAAAATGACAGTAACTAATTCATCTCAAGACATGGAAAAATGGAAATAAATGAATAAAATGAATAAAAAATATAAAATAAAAAATAAATAATAAGGTTCAAACAAGGGCACAAGTAATACATCCCACAAGTGCTTATGTTTCTCTAAGGTATATCCAAGCCATATGATTAAAAGCCTGAATAGTTCAACCTATTTCATTAATAATGCAGGCTGCCCAAGGGTATCAACTCACAACTACACGCTCCTCAGATGAAAAAGTTCCACTGGATACCAAACATGAAATGTTTATTCCATCGCAAACGTAAACCACAAGACAGAAAACCAGGGTTAAGCGCTTTCATCTAAAATTAGACTTAATCAGAATCCTGAACAGAAGAATAAAACTCAGTTATATACACAGTTCTAGTAAATTAGGCGCCAAAAATCTTAAAAAAACACACATTAAATCTCACAATAAAAATCCTAATAGTATATATAGTATATATGTAACCTACCTAACACAAATACAAATATACACATGAAAGAAAACACGCTACACTTGTTAAAATCTATAAAATGCACAAAAATGTGTATTATATATTAAGCTTGCAAAAAAGGCTTAATACTAATAAAGGCTATTTGGCAATTTAGAACTAATGCCACTTGTTACCCAGGGGTAAATGATTTTATTAGTATTAAGCCTTTTTTGCAAGCTTGATATATAATACACATTTTTGTGCATTTTATAGATTTTAACAAGTATAGCGTGTTTTATTTCACGTGCATATTTGTATTTGTGTTAGGTAGGTTACATATATACTATATATACTATTAGGATTTTTATTGTGAGATTTAATGAGTGTTTCTTTAAGATTTTTGGCGTCTAATTTACTAGAACTGTGTATATAACTGAGTTTTATTCTTCTGTTCAGGGTTCTGATGAAGTCTAATTTTAGATGAAAGCGCTTAACCCTGGTTTTCTGTCTTGTGGTTTACGTTTGCGATGGAATAAACATTTCATGTTTGGTATCCAGTGGAACTTTTTCATCTGAGGAGCATGTAGTTGTGAGTCGATACCCTTGGGCAGCCTGCATTTTTCGTTTTGTGTGGTGTTTGGTCATTTTTTACGTGGTTGCTTCTATGGCTAGCCCTTTGGTTGTGACTCCTACTGTTCCTGTTAGTGAAGAGATTGTTTCTATCCGGACGGAGCTTTCAAGTTGAAAAGATGAAGTAGCCCGTCTCATTGGTCTGGTTGAGCGTTCCCTGATGCTGGGTAACGCACGGAGCTTTTGTAATGCAGTTGAAGCTAACGTACAACATACTGAGACAATTAATAACATTTCTAGCCTGAAACCTAGTAACAACTCCTTTTCGGGTTCGAGTGAGCATTTTCTTATTCCCAATGGACAACGCATTAATACAAGGGAGGTTTGCTCCCTACCTGTGGAAGTATTGGATCATCTAAACATGAGAGATGTGGATTCTTGTAAACATTTGCTCGACAAAGAAGACGAGCGTGACTTTACTTTTGATTTTAGCCTCTACCAAGTCCGTGAGGAGAATGAAAGACTGGGGGCTCATTCAAAACGACCTATGGCTGTTAAAACTTATGCAGGTACGTGTCAGCCAGTGAAACAAACTATTTTTTCAAATGCTGACAAAACTTTGGGGCAATGTGCTTTTAACTCATCACCTGTTGTTGGGAATTTTTCTAAAAAGAATGTGGCACACACAGTGAAAGGTCCTGGTGTTGTTTCCACGAAGCTGGACATTTTGGACAATTTTTTAGATGATAATTTTGACTTTGGTGACAATAATGATAGGAGGACTATTTTGGACACTGCTGTGGGTGACAAAGGGGGTATCAAACACATGATTTTTGATTTTGGAAAAAAACTGTTTAACATCAAATGTATTAAGTTGGATAATGCTTACTTATCTAGATGTTTGACTTTAAACATTGTACCCAAGGGGCTTCGGTTTTTTAAGTTGCCCCTAGGGATTGAGTATTGTGATAATGTTAAGCATAGTTTTAACAAACTATTTGATGGTTTTGGGTTTGAATTTATACGACAGTTGTTGAAAATTAATGACGAGAAATTATCCAAACTTATTAGTGAAGTGGAGAAATTGGATTATGATATTACCCACGACTAGAATTTTTCTGAATGGATTGATTTATATAATAAGCAATTTTCTTCTGCTGAGCAAAAGGTTAAGAACATTTATTTTAGGAAGTGTAGGAAAATATCTAGAGATTTAGATAGTTATAATAACAACCAAGTATATATTTGGCCCCAAGAGAGAAAAGACATGGGTAGAAAGTTTGGACTTAGTCAAAACAATAGACATTTTGACTATGAATCTAATTTTCAGGGGGGGCGATTTTTTCCAGCTCCAAAGACACATCTACTGTCCAACAACAAGAGGTGGTAAATTGTAATCAATATGTTGATGTTACACCTTGTTATGCAGGGACCTTACCTGATCTTTCTACTAAAAATGGTGATAAACAGATTGTTTATTCCCATTCTGGGTTTAACATATTTAACTACACTGATATTAACATCACCCCTGACATGTTCCAACTTTTCTCTAAAGGTTTTAAGTTTGTGCCCAGTGGTAAGATGAATCTAACTGAAGTGATTAAGGACGTCAAACATTATTGCAGACGCCTTAATTTGGCCATGCAATTTAAAAATGACAATAATATTCACACTGATGTTACCAGTGTGAGACCTCCTTTAACCAAAAAAAGTACTTATATACCTATTTCTCATCCTAAAATAGCCCATTTTGATCAAATGGTATGTCAAGACATTTATAGATTTAATATAATTAAGAACTGTACATCCTTTTCAGACAATATAGACAATCTTACTAGGGATGAACGTGGATGTTTGGACTTTTTTCTATCAAACTCAAATTTACGGGTTATGGAACCCGACAAGGGGGGCGGGGTTGTGTTTTACAATAATGTGGACTATGTTAACGCTATGACAAAAATTATTTTGGAATCTGGTAACTATGAAGTGGTTTCCCTCAATGAAATTAATGTAGGGTACCGTAAAATTGATCTTGCCATTGAGGAATATTTTCTTGATAATAGGATTTCCAAAGATACTTATGATTTCATTAAGGTTGATTTTCCAGTTTTAGCAACTATTTTTGGCATCCCCAAGGTCCACAAATGTGTTTCCAACCCGCCCTTCAGGCCTATTGTTTCTGGTGGTAAGTCTAAAACTTTTCCTATTGGCACGGTCATTGACCAGTGGACCAAACCGTTATATGAGAAAATTCCCCATCTTGTTAAAGATTCTCGGTCTTTTCTAGGGAAATTATCTCCTGAATTGTGGGACAAGGATTTAATTTTTCTGACCATCGACGTGGTCGACTTATTTTCATGTATCCCGAAGGATACAGGGCTGGTATATTTTGAAAACAGCCTTCGATCCATTTCTGGTTTTACTTGGGATTGAATTTGTGTTTTGGTCGACATGATGTCCTTGGTCTTGGAACACAATTTCATTAGTTTTGAAGGAGAGTTTTACAGACAGACCAAAGGGGTGGTGATGGGTGCCTCGTGTGCACCCATCTTCGCCAATCTTGTTATGTATGAGTGGGAGAAACTTTTTCTGTTTTCTTCTCCACATTTTTCTAACATCACCTTTTACAGCAGATATTTGGAGGATTTGTTCATCCTATGGAATGGGCCTGTCACTGAGATTCCTGTCTTCATGGATTACATTAATCAAACCACAGATTTTTTACGTTTTACTCATCAGTTTTCTTCTAATTGGATTGCTTATTTGGATACTTTTATCAGTCATTCATGTAATGGATTTGATTCTAGGATATATCGTAAGAACACTTTTTCGAACAACTATTTGCATTTTTCAAGTGATCATCCCAGGTACACCTTTAAGAATATATTTAAGGGGCAATGCGTTAGAGCTGCCCGTATGTCATCTACTAAATCTGTTATGGTAAAGGAAATGGAATTTATTAAATCTATGTTTTTAGATAGGGGTTACCCGAATGGTATGTTAAATGATGTTATTTCTTATGTTACACGTGAATGGGGTAAGAAATTCTTTCCTATTTTAGGGAAGGGTGACTTGTTTAGGAAAAACTCTTTACCCTCTCCCATGCACAAGTCTAGAGTTTGTGTTTTGACATTTTCCCCATATGTGCAATACATCAAAAACATTATTTTTGAATGCTGGAGATTACAATCTGACAATGATTGTGTTAATATTTTGGGCAGTCAACCCAGTTTTGTGTTTAGAACAGGTCCAAATATTAAAAACCTCCTTGAGTTAAAGAAAGAACCTAGATTTAGTCTTGGTACTACAAAGAAATGTGGACATTGTGGTCAATGTTCGTCTATATTTGAAACTAGTGGGGTTAGGTTGGACAATTTTAATAAAACATATGTTAATAGTAATGGTGGTAATTGTCACACACACCCCCCCCCCGAGTGGTATATTTAGCAATATGTTCCAAATGTTCGGTGTTTTACATCGGAAAGACCGAGAGGCCCTTTAGAAAACGTATTTACGAACATTTGTATAAAATTAGAAAAGGTGATCTCAAGAATGCCCTAGCTCAGCATGTGTCAGTTTATGACAATACCCATCATTTTAAGTTTTTTATTATAGATAGGGTTGACATTGTTCCTAGGGGGGGAACTGGAAAGTGAATCTGGCCAAAAAAGAGGCTATTTGGCAATTCAGAACTAACGCCACTTGTAACCCAGGGGTAAATGATTTTATTAGTGTTAAGCCTGTTTTGCAAGCTTAATATATAATACACATTTTTGTGCATTTTATAGATTTTAACAAGTGTAGCGTGTTTTATTTCACGTGTATATTTGTATTTGTGTTAGGTAGGTTACATATATACTATATATACTATTAGGATTTTTATTGTGAGATTTAATGTGTGTTTAAGATTTTTGGTGCCTAATTTACTAGAACTGTGTATATAACTGAGTTTTATTCTTCTGTTCAGGGTTCTGATGAAGTCTAATTTTAGATGAAAGCGCTTAACCCTGGTTTTCTGTCTTGTGGTTTACGTTTGCGATGGAATAAACATTTCATGTTTGGTATCCAGTGGAACTTTTTCATCTGAGGAGCGTGTAGTTGTGAGTTGATACCCTTGGGCAGCCTGCATTATTCGTTTTGTGTGGTGTTTGGTCATTTTTTATGTGGCTATTTCATTAATAGTCATTAATTTAAACTATACTAACTAGTGCAAATATGTGACTACAGTCACTTCTTAAGGCTATTCAATTTGAGTACACTAGTAATAGAACAAGTGTCATTGAGTCCAGGATGGCTATATGCATTTGACCTCACTTGCCACACCAGTTATAATTCTTCAAGTTTGAGGGGTCTCGGTCCACCTCTACAGTCAATGTTAACTTTATCTATAGCTACAAATTTGAAATGATGGTTATTGTAACCAGAAACGTGTTTAGCTAAAGCGTTGTCAAGTTTACATTTCTTTATTGCATATAAATGTTCGTACATTCTGTCCCTAAGTCTCCTTTCAGTTTTCCCTATATAGAAGACCAGACAGAATGTACACTTAGCTAAATAAATGACAAAAGTAGAATTACAATTAAGTTTGTTTCAATTTGTAAGACCTACCATTAATATGGAAACAGTTTGTTTCCTCCACATATCTACAATAATTACAGTTCTGACACTTAGACATCCCTGGATTGCGTACTGAAGATATATTATAGCTTTCCAAGGATGCTTTAAGGTTCTTCCCTTTCCTAAAAAACACCTTAGGGCTTTCACCCAACTTATCAAGAACAAGAGGGTACATTTTAAACAATTCCCAATTTTTCTTTAAGATGTTTACACAGACATAACTACCTTTACTAAAGGTAGTTATAAAGTTTGTAGTGTTTTTAATATTAGTATGGGTCACTTCCTATCCTACAAATTCGAGGGTACTAACAAAATCAACCTCGGTCCTACTATCCAAATGTTGTGAAGTCAAGATATTTTTAACAGGTAATAGAGGTCTATAAATGTTGTCACTTCTCTTCTCTATTACTTCTTGTATTAAGGTGTCTAAGAGTAATTCAGGATAACCTCGATGTAAAAACATACTCTTAAGTGTTGCACACTCATCATAAAAGTCGTCGTCTAAACTGACCATCCTGGCTGCTCTTACCAGTTGGCCTTTGACGACAGACTTTTTTTGATAGGAAGGATGACTACTTGTATAATGGAGAAAGCTGTTGGAGTATGTCTTTTTCCTGAATATCTTAGCAGTAAAACAATTCATAGTATAGTTCTTACTTAAGAGTACATCAAGGTAAGCTGTGTTATCCATTTCAAATGTGGATTTGTTTTTTTTGGATTTGTCCAGAATCCCTGCACAAAGAAGTTGAGCTATACATATGGAAATCAAAACAGGTTAGTGGAGCTTACTGATTTTACTTCGAAGAAAGGAAGCAAAACTGCAAGGGCTGTGTGCTGCCTTAGTGAGCAGGAAAGAGTGCTTTCCCACAGTTTTAGAAATAGATGGGTCAGCTACTGTATGTTATAAAGAATATGCTTCCAGTATGTTTCTAATGTAAATAGAAATTACCAGAATAGACTCTGGTTCAAATGGAACTGAGAAGATTTTATTTTTATTTATTTATTTTTATTTTACATTTGTTAACCGGGGGTGTCTGGCTGGGCCAAACACCCTTTTTCAGCAGAAGCCCAGGGAGAAATGCTCCACACAGAAAGACAATTACAGATACATTAAGGTGTTTAAACAGCATCACAATACATACAGATTTACAATAGACATATTTTTACAGTGGTATGAAGACAGCACAACACAGAGGAATAAAAACATTCATTAATAATAAGAATAATTAATAAATGCCATGGTATCCAACAAGATCCTCAAAGAACATAGCTATTTGGTGGCATGTAAACCCTAATCTTCTTAAGAAGGAAGAAATTCTCACACAAGTTGATTCTTATCTTTACCAATTTCTCCAATACAGTAGCTCCATGCAGACTCCTTTAGACTGCTCTTGGGCTGCAACCAAGGCTATGATCAGAGGTTTTCTTATAAATAAAGCCTCATACTATAAGAAACTATTAAGCAAAAAGGAATTAGATATAACCTCTAAACTCCATAAGATAGAAACTGAAATTTAGCAAAAACACTCTCATGATTTGGAGAAACAAATGATTCTGTTACAAAAGGAACTTTTATCTTTGCAAGCGGAGAACCTTAACTTCCATGAGATTAAATCCTTGGCAAATTACTCGGATCTGGCTCAATTCCCCTCTAAATTTCTGGCCAGAGTGGTAAACCTGAATAGATCATCTCCCTTTATATCCGAAATTTCCTATCAGGGGAAGGGTTATCAGAATATTACTGAGATTATTAGATTATTTGAATACTTATACACTCAGCTGTATGGTCTTACTGGAAATTCTCCTAATAAAGAAGAATTACAGGGTTTTTTTAACAATTTAACCTTCCCTAAATTAACTGAGAATCAAAGTAAACTTCTAGATAGAGAAATTTCAATGCAAGAAATTATTGTGGCTATTAATAGTCTTAAACCTAATAAATCACCTGGGCCAGATGGATTTACGGCCGAATTTTATAAATCATTTACTTCCAAAATTTTTAAAACCTTGCTTCTTTTGTATAACAATATTACCACCTTTGGTTTTAAGGACATATACCTGAATGCCTCTAGAACTATCTTTATTCCAAAACATAATGCTGACCCCAAAAACCCCTGGGATTATAGACCCATTTCTATTGTTAATATTGATATGAAGATTTTGGCCACAATTCTAGCTAATAGACTGAAGGTAGTTATCTCTACTATTGTTTCACCTGAACAATCTGGTTTCATCATGGGCAGACAAACAATTAATCACACCCTATCTTTAGAAGCTATGATTTTTCTCTCTTCTCTAAATAAAAGCCCCCTTTATGCTCTAGCTATTGATGCATCCAAGGCCTTTGATCGTATTAGCACAAAATTCCTATTCGATAGTCTCCCTTTCTACAACATGCCAGACTCATTTATTAACATGATCAAAACCCTATATTCTAGTGCATACACTATTTTACAAATAAATACGCAGATATCTAACAGAATTAAAATTCTCAATGGTGCTAGGCAAGGTTGCCCCCTCTCCCCATTATTATTCAACATTTACATTAAACCATTATTCCTTTTAATCAAACAGAAAACATTTCATCACACACCCATTATCTTTAACACTAAACTTTATTTCTCTGCATATGCAGACGATTTAAACATTTATTTTACGCTCCCCAGATCTGACCCAATTAAAATCCTATCCTCCATTAGCACCTTTTCTAACCTGGCAAACTACAAACTCAATAGAGATAAATCATTAATTTTCCCAATAAATATCTATTCCCCATCCCCTAATATATTCTCTAATACAGGTATAAACATTAAACAACTTCACTATCTTGGTATATCCTTCTCTCAGGGGAATTCCGCTCATTACCAGGATAATATGGCTAAATGTTGGTCGAGTGTCCAGGGTGACCTAAGCAGATGGGCCAATCTTAAGCTTCCTTTTTTGGCCAGAACGACAATCATTAAAATGAATATACTTCCTAGATTTTTGTATATATTTAATGCAACTACGAGTATACTACATAACATATTCTTTAAAAATATTATATCTCTTCTTTCAAAATATATCTGGGCTCCCAAATCTGTCAGGATTAGTTATTTGAAACTTACTTTCCCTAAGGAACAAGGAGGTCTGGGTTTACCTGACTTTAAAACATATTATGAGATAATCAATGGAAGTAGAATATTAAATATCGCCTCCTACAATAAAGATCACTCTCCTTCGGCCCCTGCTTGGGTCGTGCTGTACAATAACTATGTCAAATCTTTAAACATAAACCCTGCTGCACTCCCCTTCTTGAACAAAGAAAATTTAGGCAATCTTAAATTACTAAAAGGTATTAAATTTAATATAAGGTCACTTCAAAACCTCTTTAGTTCCTTGAATCTGATTCATTCCTTTAATACTCTGCAACCACTACACCTCAACCCTAATCTAAGATTGAATGGGCATATGTTAAATCTGGAACAATACCCCCTTCTCAAGAACACTTCTATTTCCGATCTCTTTCCTTTCAAACAACAGTCTTTTTCAGATTTAAAAACTAATTTGAATTTACCTAAAAAATATACAATTATATTAAGACAAACCAGAGAATTAGTACATATTTACTTGGAACATTCCTTGGTTTCTGATAAGGATATTTCAGCCTATAAAGCATTGTGAAACTTGTTTCTTATTAAAAAAATGATCTCAAATACTTAAAGCTATTATGGCATTTAAAATGCATAATGAGCTATTTTTTTCCAATTATTGGCTAAAACTTAATCCCTCTATTACCCATAATCAGATTTCTAAGGCCATAAGAATTAGTTCCAGACTCATACCCTTAAAAAAACTTAAATATACACAGCTCATGATAATGAACAATACATATCTTACTCCTGACATACTCCATAAAATTTATCCCAACTACCCCCCTCAATGTCAATTTTGCCCTAACCAAATTGATGCTATATTACATGTTTTCTGGAGTTGCAAATGCACATATAAGTTATGGTGTGCTTTGAGAGTTTTACTGGAGAAAATTGGATATGAAAAGTCTACTCTTTCTTGGGAATTTACTATACTTCATACTCCACCTCCAGGTTTATCCGAGCGGAGTTATAGATTACTGATCTCTATTTTTATGCTAATTAAATATTATATCTCCTTGAATTGGAAAAATAGGCATATATTATCGTGGGAAGGGTTTAAGACTCTAGCTATTAAGCACATCAAAGCACATAAATACTTACTCCACAACATTAACCACAAACCATTTCTCAAAGTATTTTGGGGAATACTTTTTGAACATATTTTAAAATGATTACATGTTCTTTTATGTAATACCAATTGCTATTTTGTTTTCTCTCTTTATTTATAGATGGGCAATGTATAAATGTACATAGTTTATGGTGTTTTTTTTCTTTTTATATTGTTATTGTATGCTGTTTGTTGCTTTTCTTGTTGTTATTATGTAATAAAACAATAAAGAGAATTAAAAAAAATAAATAAATTCCATGGTATCCAGTTGTGGTTAGAAACACAGTACAATACATACATAGTACATTAGACTATTTTTGCAGTAGTCCAATAGAGTAAAAATAAACATTCATTAATAATATAAATCATTACATAGTTTCTTTGTAACCATTTGTAATTAGAACAGTGGTAGTACTAGTTAATGTCTTGGTTTAAAAGTAGTAATTATTTAGCTTGATGGGGTCAGTATATGTGAGTGAGAGTGAGAATTTAATAAGTAAGATGGACATAGTATTTGTACCTTGTCTGATTGCTCTAGCCTGAGGAGCAGTCATAGCACAGCCAGCTTTGCATCAGATGTTGCCTGATGAGGTTTTTATGGGAGGCTTTAGAGGATGTGTTTTGTATGCTATTGGGGAGGGTGTTCCATTTTCTAGCCACTGTACTACTGCATAATGAGTACTATTATTGCTGCTGGAGACTTCTAGTAATAGTTTGTTTGAAGACTGAAGAAGCCTTGCAGCTGAGTGCTGTTGTACTAGGTTTTTGAGGGCAGGACACTTAGATTCATAGGTAGGTACTAGGCTATCAGCCCAAGGGTCTAAGTAAGCCTAGCCAACAAGGTTCCCTGGCTTATGCCACCCAAGAAAGTTATTTTCCTATTCCCCTGTCGAGCAGAGCCACAGAAGTGATCCCCGGGGTGTATTTCCTATTTCCCATCCACTCATCAAGATTTTTCTTGAAATGTGCTAATGAGGAACTTTGCTTGACATAGATGGCTAGCTTGTTCCAGAGTATGGGAAGTCTCTGGGACAGAAATCTATCCCTCCAGCATGTCCTGTTTACTGTGGTGACAAGGTTTAGGTCCCTAGAGCGTGTAGCTTGGAGGGATTGGGATTTCTTTAGGCGTAGCATGTCTAACAGCTCTGTGTTTGACATAGCTTTATATGTTAGGCAGGGATCACCTCTGAGAAGGCGATATGTTACGGAGGAAAGCTGGAGTTTTTTGAGGTAGTCAGTGTAGGGCATCTGTTTGAGGCCAGTAATCCTCTTTGTGAGGTACTTCTGTGGCCTTTCCAGCTGCTGCAGATGTCTTGTGAGGTACATTCCAAAAGGGGCGTTGTACTCTATAATGGGTCTAATGAGTGTCGAGTAAAGGGGAATAATGACCTCTTTTTTCCTGGATGAGAACCCTTTTGTGATGAGGTGTGCCATGTAGGAGGATTTCCTGACCACTGTGGCAATGGGATTATCAAAGGAGAGACTACTGTCCACCTGGGTTCCAAGTTCTCTTATCACACATTCAGCATTAAGTAGACTGCCACCTATGTGGTAGTTCATGGGTACAGAGTTTTTACCAAAGGGCATGACAATGCACTTTTTGGCATTGAGCTTGAGGCCATGGCTCTGACACCAGGCATCTGTCTCAGTGAGGCCATTCTGTAGGATGTCTACATTATTTGGGGATTCAACTATGGCTCCTAGTTTGCAGTCATCTGTGAACTTCATTAGCCAAAGGCCTTCTGTGTTAGCCTGTACTTCAGAGAAGTAGATACCAAACAGGAAAGGTTCCAGGACTGAATCCTGTAGTACACCACTTGTCACTGGTTTTAAGTCAGATTTGTAGTCTGCAACTTTTACAGTGTGGGTTCTGTCAGAGAGCCAGGTGGCAACCCATCTTGTGACGTAAGGATTTATACCTAGTTTAGTGAGTTTAGCTATAATTCCAGAATGGGGAATGGTGTTGAAAGCCTTGGCGAGGTCAAGATAGACTGTGTGAACCCCCTTAACCTCATCTACGGCTTTTGTGACTGCCTCAAAGAAGTTAATCAGGTTCAGGAGGCATGATCTGCCTTTCACAAACCTAAACTGGGTGGGGTCCATAGTTTAGAGGTTACCAATGTCTTTGCTTATGAGTTCCATGATCATATATTCTATGGCCTTGCAGACCATCTTATTAGCTTATTATTAACTTATTGGGAAAGTAGTAGATAGAATAGGGTTGGGAGGGTGGTCTAATGGTTAAGGTATTTACAGTATAAACACAAGGTGCAGGGTTTGAATCTCACAAGGGATAATTGGCTAGGCTTAAAATGGCTCGCAAGGGCAGTTAGCTTAGTACTAATCTATGAACCTATGAAAGACAGAGCTGATTATAAGTTAGTAGGTTGGGCAGCTCAAGCCACTGGAGCTGGTGCAGAGCAGTACAGTGATGGGATCTATATGGGCAATTTGCAGCAAAGTGGGCAATTCTGTTGTAGCAGGCTTCCATTTTGCTTAGGTCAGTTTTATTGGGATTAGTTAGAATGGAGGATACATAGAGTAGGGTAGATAGAAGTTGGGAGTGAGCAATGGAGGATCATGTATCGTTGGTGAGAAATAGTTAAATGAGGCAGAGTAATCCCTGTTTGAAATGCACTTTTTTATAGTTAAGTTGAGATGACTATCACATTTTAGGTGTCAGTCCATAATTATTCCTAGTAGCTTAGCATGTGCCACTGGAGTGATTGGAGTAGAGTTTGTAGAGTAGATGGTGAACTGATTGCTACTGGAGTTTTTGTTTGAACTGATTATAGTCATTAGCTGTGTTTTCGTAGGACTAAGGATAAGTTGAGCTGTGCTAAGGTAGTTTTCTACATCAGAGAATGCTAATTGAGTTGTTTGCTGGAGGGTGGAAATACTTTGAGCAGCACATATTAAGGTAGTATCTTCTGCATACTGAATGATAGATGCATGCTATGTGGAGGTATGGAGGTCATTTGTGAAAACTGTGAAAAGTAGGGGTCCTATGATAGACCCCTGTGGGACTCATGTAGTTATGGGTAACAGAGGTGAGAGAGAATTTTTTCCATTTCACAGCCTGGTACCTGTCAGTTAAGTAGCTATGGAACCAGGTTAGTTTGCACTTTGATAGATTATATATTGGTTTAGTTTGTTTAGTAGAATTTGGTGGGACACTGCATCAAATGGTTTGGTCATATCCATGAAGAGAGTTGATACCTGCAGGCCTTTATTTTTGAGTTGATTTATTGTGTCTATGAAGCAGAGGAGGGGCTGTAGTGGTGCTATGGGCAGGTCTGGAACCATGTTGAGTAGGGGACAGGATATTGTTGTCTAGGAGCTATTTTAGTACCTGGGTATGAATGCATTTTTCTAAGATTTTGGCCAGGGGGGAGAGTATTGCAATGGGTCTATAGTTATTAAGTTCCGTGGAGGTCCCACCTTTGTGTATGGGAGTAACATGGGATATTTTCCAGAGTTTGGGAACATAGTTTTCAGCAATAGATCTGTTCATCAGGGTGGAGATTGGGATTGCAATAGCATCTGCTGTGAGTTTTAAGAAGTAGCTAGGGAGTAGGTCAGCTGTGGTTCATGAGGTTTTTAGTTTGGAGAGCATAGTTTTGATAGAGCTGGTGGGCACGGTTTTGAGGGTAAAGCATGTATTAATATTGTTTGTGGTGGGAGGGATAGTGAGGTTAGACTTGTCCTGTGATACTAGGGATATAATTGAGTTCACAAAGTGGGAGATGAATTGTATTTCACTGGGAACTTTAATATGAGGGCTGGTTGGTTTGAGGGTAGCTGTTTGGGTGGGTTTTAGCAACTGGTTTACAATTTTCCAAAACTTTTGGGGATTGTGTTGGTATTTAGTTTGCAAGATAGTATAATAAGATTTTTTGTCCCGCCTAATGCATTTTTTTGCATGGTAGTGCAGCCTTTGATAATTAGTTAGGCTTTGTATGTCCTTGGTTCTTTGGTAGTAGAACCAGGCTGTGTCTCTGGACTTGAGGATTTGTTTGGTTTCTTTGCTGAACCAGGGGTTTTGAGAGGTTCTAACCTTAACCTTGCACAGAGAAATTAACAGTGTCTAGCTGTTGTAGAAATCTTTTGTTGAAGTAGGCTACAGCCTGGTCAAGTGGGAAGGTTTTTAGAGGGGCCCAGTCACAGTTATAGAGTAAAGTTTTGAGGACTTCAGGAGAAACATTTTTTGTGTTTCTTGTGGATCTATAGGCAGTGGTTTTGCATTAGCTTGTTCTGCTCTGTATTAGGTATATTAGGTTGTGGTCGCTTAAGCTATCTGGGAGACTGCAATGTGGGGTTATTAGTTAGGGCCCAGTCTAAGATGGCTTCCCTTTTACAGTTTTTATCACATATAGTGGGAATTTGGACTAGCTGCTGGTAGTCATGGAGATTTATTAGATTACTTGGTGCTTCTGATATATATATATATATATATATATATATATATATATATATATATATATATATATGTGAACCAGTCAGGTTGTACTCCACCAGAATGAGAGTTTTTTGTGAGTATGTTGTAAAGCACCAGAATAAGAAGTCTTCCAGGCTAGCAGGTGTATTACCATGTAACATATAGATTGCAATGATAGTGATGATTTTTGGGGGTTTAGCTGGAGTTGTGAGATTACTATATCCCAATTACTGGGAGAGGGGTAGGAGTTGGAAATGTTGAGTAGAGTTAAGTTGGTCTTATACAGTATGGCATTTCCACCTCCTTTATGAAGAGGTCTATCTTGTCTAATGATGTTATAGCCGGCTGGGAGAATTTCCGAGTCAGGTATGTTTTTATTTAGCCAGGTTCCTGTTATAGCAACTATATCCAGAGAGTACTGTGCTATTGTGGCCTGGAGTTCAGGTATTTTATTTTTGATACTCTTGATATGGATATTTAGTATTAAGAGATGGTTATTTTTGCCATTGTTGGTCATTTGCCTGAAGATAAAGGTAACAGGGGCAGTATGTTCTGATGATTGTACTGAAGTGGTTTGTGTTGTACAGGATGGATTTGGGCTTGGGCTGGGGTGGATGTCCCTAATTATGGTGGGCCTGGTATTGAAACTGTGGAAGAGATGCTTGAGTTTGGAGGTGAGCATGAGAAGGTGTTGTGTTTTTTTGGATTAGGAATGAATGCATATGTGTTTTGTTTTGAATTGGTCAGTTGTGTTGTTCCTGAAAAGTTGAGAGCAGATGTTATTGTAATATGATGTGTCAGCATGTGGGGATGCATAGTATTGTGTTGGGCTACTGAGTGTAGTGATATTGATAGACTGATAACTTGTGGAGTTATATAGAATTATGAGAAGGCAGATTAAACTTAGTTGCATGATAGCCATGGTTATGTAAGGGAGAGGTGGTTCAAGGTGGAGGTGTGGCTAGGAAATGTAGGGATGTACTATATGTGAATGAGTGAGTAGTGTGGAGTGATTTAATAATGACTTGAGAGAGTGTGAGTGGTGTGAATGGGTGAGCGGTGGTGAGTGATGTAATAATGACTTGAGGGTGTGTGAGAAATGGAGATACTGTAGGGTGGAGCAGTGGGTGTGGGATAATGTGAACTGACTTGGGGAGATGTGGGTGGTGGAAATGGTGTGGGGTACAGCTATGGGTGTGGTTAGGATGCTATAAATCTAGTGGTAATGGGGGGTAGGAGGGAATTGGAGGTAGGGTAGGGGAGTCGAGTGAACCCGAGTGTAGCGAAGGTGAACAGAGAGAGTCGATCCACCTGGCAGAAGCAATAGAAGGGAAGAAAAACAATCAGTAAGGTATGTGAGAGAAACAAGTATCCATTAACATTTAAAGTTGAAATAATTCAAAAGCTTAAAGTAGTTTAGAAGCTCACGCTCAGAAAAAATTGGCTATGTGAGCTACAAGTGCTGGAGACTGGGAAATCCCTAGTAAATACTACCACCTAGTGGCAGAAAGTGAGAACTTAGAGTAAAGAAAAGGTAAAATAAGTGGCAGGGAAGGGAATGTAGGATTTCCAGGGGAGACATGGTGTGTGTGCAAGCCACTTAATTACAAACACAGTTAAAATATTTATTGGAAGCACAGTAGGCACTTACATTTTTATACAGTAAAGTTGTGCATCCAGGGTTCTGCACTTTTCAAATAATCCCATGGGACACAGTTCAGCAAAATGCAGTGTAGAGGTGGTTTTGGGGAAGGCAAGTAGCGTTCAAGAAGTAGAGCAAGTCTTTTTATACAGTAAAGATGCGCATCCAGGTTCTGCACTTTTCAAATAATCCAACAGGAGACAGTTCAGCAGAATGCAGTGTAGAGGTGCTTTTGGGAAAGGCAAGTAGCATTCAAGAAGTAGAGTGAGTGGCAGACACACAATGCAGAGGGAAAAGGAGATGCCTTAGGTAGAGTATGTATATGTAAAGCCTTAACTATATTTTGAAGGGTGGGTCTCACTATGTTGAAATGAGGATAGGTAGTTTTGGGGAGTGTGTGACTGCATGTGTGCTTTTATGCAGAGGTATGACTGATGTTAGGTGACAGAGAGAGAGAGGCGTGTGTGTGTGTGTGTGTGTGTGTGTTTATATGGGTGAATGGATAAGTGCAGTTAGGTGGGGGTGCTCAATGTACAGTGGCTGTAAGTGTATGTGGTAATGTCTGTGTGTGCATGTGGGGTGGCTGCCATATCAAAACTCCCCTTGACTAAACAGCAAATTTTGCAAAACTGGGGGAGTACAAGACAATACTGATTTCACTAATTCACTTTAAAATTTAATAGAATCACATGTTTTGAGGCACAAAAGATGTATGTGAGAACACTAGACAACAGGAACACTCTTGAATAATAACCCTGATCCACTTACAAGGCTAACAGAGTGCAGGTTTTAGAGCAGGAAATATAGTATTCTAAAAGGCAGGGAACTTTAATTTCTCACATTTTTAGATAAGTGTAAGTGTGAGGTGAATGAAGGGGGGGGGGGGGGGCTATGCTAACAAGTTGTATCGGCTGCCAAAGGTGATTAAAGCAAGCTGAATAGAAAAGGGATTTTTTGCACTTGTAAAAACAATGATTCAGATACATACAGATTATCTGATAACGAGGTTTTTCCTTTTTGCTGATAATGTGTCTCTGAATTATGGGCTTCCACATTTGTACTAACAGGCTTTTTTGACACAGTCTTACCTCTTGCACCCAGCCTGCCTTTTAATTGTGGCCCAAGTTCCTTAGTTCTGTAGTACAAACTGCACATTTTTGTCACGAGTCGCACATACCATAGCCCCATGCATTATATTTATTGATTCATCAATTGATTAATCGATTAATTTATTGATTTAATATTGAAGTAGTATATTCAACTGAGTTACAAATTGCTTCATGTCTGCGTATTAGAATTGTAAGGCCTACTGCAACATTTTTCAGACACTTTGAAAAATAAATAGGGATTTAACTGAGAAAATGTGAATTTCAAATCTCACTTTAATATTTTTTGTGTTATTTTGTTTCAATCCTAGCCCTTCAAACATGAGTTGGTAGCTCCTCCTACATTACTCCAGTCTTACAACTTACAAACATGAATACTGAGACTGCTGATGCTTGAGGAATGGGAGAACTTTGAGATTCCAAAAGCAACAATTCAGAATATCTTTCTCTATTTTATACTTTAAGTTCCATACTTTCAAGTACAATTGTCTTGGTCCCTATACTAGTAACTGTCAACCATGGAATTTTTTTATTTCCAGAATGTTTTTATTAATTTTATAACACAATAACTTAACAGTATAGTAACAAGAAAAAATATATATATATATATGATGTCCATAACAACTATAAAAGTAATATACATAGGAGAACACTTAATAATTCTCTAATTAAATGAGAAGTTGTGTTGTTAGTCCTTGCTTTTATACTAGCAATCTCATTCTTACACATGTATTTCACAAGATGAATAAACTCAGCTTTAAAGACAGGAGTATATTGGAATTTCCAATTTTTAGTAACAATTTCTTTGCTATAGAGAGAATAGACCATAGCAAAAATGTTTGGTTTTTAGGAATGACTTCAGGAACAGGAACATTGAAAAGGATAAGGGGGTCAGAAATTATACAGTTGTCATTCCACAGAGCTTTGCAAAGATATTTAAAGTCTAACCAAAATGGGGAAATTATTTTGCAATTAATAACCATATGTATCCAGCCAGTATCAGGGTATCCTCATCTCCAGCATTTCATTTCATCTTTCTTGTACATTATTGCTAGTCTATGTGGGGTAAAAAAACATCTATGTAAAAATTTCCATGTGTATACATGCCAGAATAGGGGAAGATGTGGATTCCTTCACTGACTTTAAACAAAAGTTTTTTATCTTTTTCTGAGAGTACTTGCCTATTAACTTCACTTGAATAATTCCAAAAAGAAACATGTTATGCTAAAATAATTTCTGAGAATTTTATAAATAACAGATTTGTTTGAAGTGTTCTTGGGTGACCTATTAATAATTGTTGAGATAAAATCCAAGATTTTTAAGTTATTCATATTGTATGCCTCTAATGAGGGTACGAGCTTAGTATGTATAAAATCCTTACAGGTTTGGATGCCCCAGCCAATCTATATTTGCTGATCAAATAGTCTGCAGAACTTATTTTATTAGCCGAAGGAAATTGATTCCAATATAATAGGTCTACCTTCTTAAATTCTAACATGTTATGAGTATCAAAAGATATCAAACATTCATGTGTGTAAGCAATAGGAAACATAATTATTAATAAATTCTTAATTCATAGGTTCATAGGTTGGTACTAGGCTAGCGGCCCTAAGGCCTATACAAGTCTAGCCGTAACAGTTCCCCGGCTATTTGTTTCCCAGGAAATTTACTTCCCTGGTCCCCTGTCTAACAGGATGACTGACCGGGGTGAATTTCCTTTCGCCCATCCAGTTGTCAAGGTTCCTTTTGAAGAGGGCCAAAGAGGCTTGACATGTATGGGCAGTCTATTCCAGAGTATGGGGAGTCTCTGGGACAGGAGCCTATCCTTCCAGCATGTTTTGTTCATTGTGATGACCAGGTTTAGATCCCTGGAGCATGTGGCTCTGAGGGATTGGGATTTCTTTAAGTGTAGCATGTCCAAAAGCTCTGGGTTTGACATGGCCTTGTATGTTAAGCAGAGATCGCCTCTGAGTAGATGATATGTGACAGAGTATAGCTGGAGTTTTTTTAAATGATCAGCATAGGGCATCTGCTTTAGGCCTGTGATTCTTTTATTGAGGAATTTCTGCAGCCTTTCCAACTGTTGCAGATGTCTTGTGAGGTACATAGCAAATGGGGCATTGTATTCTATAATGGGTCAAATGAAGGATGAGTACAGTGGGACAATGACCTCCTTTTTCCTGGATGAAAAGTCCTTAGTAATGAGATGTGCCACATAGAAGGATTTCCTGACTGTTGTGGCAATGTGGTTATCGAAGGTGAGATCACTGTCCACCTGAGTCCCTAAGTCCCTTATCACACTTTCAGTGTTTAGTGTACTGCACTTATGTGGTAATTCATGGGTACATGGTTTTTCCCAAAGGGGATAACTATACATTTCTTGGCATTGAGATTGAGCCCATGGCTCTGGTACCAAGCATCTGTCTTTGTAAGGCCCTTTTGTAGGATATCCACATCATTTGGGGATTCGATAATGTCTCCCAGTTTGCAGTCATCTTCTAACTTTGTTAGCCAGAGTCCCTTAGTGTTGGCCTGTACTGCGGAGAAGTAGATGCTAAACAAGAGTGGTCCCAGGACTGAACCCTGAGGTACTCCACTTGTCTGGAGCTGGATTTGGAGGTGGCTACTTTTACAGTGTGGGTTCTGTCAGTAAGCCAGTTTGCCACCCATTGAGTGATATAGGGATTAATGTCCAGCTTAGTAAGTTTATCTATGATTCCAGAATGGGGGATGGTGTCAAAGGCCTTGGCAAAATCCAGAAAAGCTGTGTGAACTGCCTTACACTCATCCACAGCTCTGGAGACTGATTCAAAGAAGTCAATCAGGTTGAGGAGACAAGATCTTCCCTTCACAAAGCCAAACTGGGTGGGTCTAATGTTTGAAGGTTGCCAACGTCTTTGTTTATAAGTTCCATGATAATGCGTTCCATGGCTTTGCAGATCAGGCTCGTTAGGCTGATGAGACGATAGTTCCTGGGGTACAAGGTGGACCCCCCTTTGTGGAGTGGGATAACTGTAGCTGTCCGCCACTCATTGGGCATGAAGTCTAAGGTGAGGCTATGATTAAACATTACAGTTAGGTGAGGTGCCAGTTTATTTTGTAGTTCATGTAGTACACAGCCCAGGATGTCGTCTGCTCCCATGGATCTGTATTTTTAGCTTTGGAGAGTGCGTTTTTCATCTGTGTGGCCATGATTACCAGCATTTGGCAATCTTTTGGTAATGAGATGGGCCCTTTAGGGGATGAGATGGGGGTGAAACTGGCACTGAATCTATCTACTAGGATAATGGCAATATCCTTGGGATTAGTATATTTAGTGCCATTCTGTTGTAGCTCAGAGCATATCTGAGTACTGCCATTTAAATTGTTGACATAACTATAGAATGCCTTGTGGCTGTCCTTAGAATCTTTGGCAATTCTATTTTCATAACTAGCTTTGAAGGATTTTATGAGGGATCTCAGCTTCTTACTGAGGCTGGTAAATGAGTTTTTTTATCCTGGGATTTTCCTTTTTTCTGCAACAGTTTCTTCCTTCTGTTGTATATCTTGTTTATGGCAGGGGACTACCAGATTGGCTTCCTTTTTTTGGAGGAGAGCATCTTGGTTCTTTTGGAATGGCACGATTTATGCACAAGTGGATATGCTCGTACAGTGCCTTAGTGTAGGATTCAGCAGTCAGACTTTCAGTTCCTGTCTCCATGGGTATCATGAAGTTTGTCACTTCTGCCTTGAGTAGAATGAAGTTGGCTTTGGAGAAGTTTTTTTATGGAAGTTTCCCTACTGGGTGGTGGGGGAGGGATATGGACATCAAGGGTGATTAGCTTATGGCCAGACCTGACCAACGAGGGGCTGATCTCTGGTGTGGAGCATCAATCTACCAATCTTGGTAATGACCAGGTCAAGGATATTTGAGCCCCTGTTGGGACTATAGATTAGTTGATCCAGGGCATTGGAATTTATGAATTCCAAGAACCGTTGGGCAAAGGTGCTGGTACCCGAGTAGTTTTCCCAATTAATGACAGGCTAGTTGAAATCATCCAGTATTAGGGTCATCGGATATGGTGGGGAATCAGTAGCAAGCTACAATTTGGATTGCAGTCTTACCTAGAGTGCAAACTCCAGTTCCTCATGTTTTTGGGTCTCATTCTCTGTACCACGTAGTCCTGATAGGTATTCAGAGTACGCATTTACAGCTGGCATACCCTAATGATGAGAATGTAAGGCATTCAGAGAGGTTGTGTGAAAAGGACCAGCATTCCCATTTTTCAATGAATACCTATCGGGACTATGTGGTACAGGGAGCAAGACCCAAAAATGCAAGGAACCGGAGTCGGCAGTGAAAGAACTGATGGATTTGGCTTTAGCAATGATGCAATTAGTACATACTGGAAATAATCTCTCTCTAAACCAAATTAATAGCCAAACTTCTTTAAATGAACTTTTTGACAACTGGTATGATAGACTGTTCCTTAAACAATATGGAGGAAAGTAATAGTGTACGGCAACAGAATGACTTTAAAGACTGTAATCATTCAACAGATAGGCAAAGTTCTTGTTATGAAAATACGGGAATTGATATTTATGAACATTTTTTTAATACAGATGATTTAATAATCCAGGACTTTGAACAATATGGCGAACTTGAAAATGTATTTGAACCAATTGTTACAGAAAATGATACTAATGATTTTAAAGTGAATAATTATTCAGCTAAAAATATTAATATTGAGCATGTTAACCTATTAACTAAAGGGTTTATGTATGTGCCTAGTAGAAAAGGTAAAACTGGCAATACATTGATAGATTTAGTTATTTATTTATTCCAGTTTGATGACCGGGGAGACCCACTGGGCTTGGGGAGCCCGTTTTCAGTGAAGGCCCGGGGAGAAAAGCTCCAACAATACATAGTTACATGAATAATTACTAAGAAACTTTGTATAACTGACAAATAAACAGGTAGCATTCAAAAAGAAACAAGCAATTACAATTTTGTTTAGGTGTAAAAAACAGGCAAATGGCCTTGAGGCTAGATTTTACAGTATAGTTATATATATATACGTAATACAAATGAGCAAGATTAGCTAGGTGAGAGGTTAACCAGGAGTAAAAGTGGAGGAGACCTTGAGAGGTATAGGGTGAAGAGTACAGCTGCATTTCCTGTTTGAGTAAAGGTGAGAATGAAGAAGAGTTTTAAAGTTTTCGAGGTTATCGTAGGTCCTAAGAGTGGAGGGAAGAGCATTCCATTTTTTGGCTAAGGTGAAGGAAAGCATAAGTTGACCAGCTGGGTGCTTGGGTTTGTGGATGGTGATTAGGTTTTGGTGGGTAGATCTAAGTGTTCTATGGGGAGTATATGGTTGTAGGATATTGGATAGTGCAGGGCACTTGGTAGGTTGGAATAGTAGTCTATAGGCAGTTGTGATTTGGAGAAAGTCAAGTTGGTTATGGAGTTCAAGCCAGTTTAATGAGTGAAGGGAGGAACAGTGATGAGAGGAAGATTTGGCTTTGGTAGCAAATCTGGAGATGTTATTGTAACATATATCTAGTTTGGGAGATAGTGAGGAGGATAAATTAGTAAGCAGAGGGGCGCCATACAGTAGAGAGGGAAGGAGATAAGTAGTGGCGAGAGTTGGTCTGGTAGCAGGAGAGAGAAAGTGGTTGTTTCTATAAAGTAGGCCGAGTTTTATGTGGGTTTTCTATATGTTTAGCTGGACGTGAGTATTAAATTTTAGGTGTTCATCAATAGCTACACCAAGAAGTTTGGCGGAGGGAACGACCTCTAAAATGGAGTTATGGCTGATTATTTGGAATGAGTTTTTATCAATAGGGGAGGACTTAGAAGGAGAGAATAGAAGGATTTTAGTTTTAGCATTTAATGAGAGGTGATTTTAGAGCATCCAGTTTTCAGTAGTAGAGAAGGCTGTTTGTGTCAGTAGTTGGAGATCTGTTAAGTTGGAGGCATCGCAGATCAAAGTAGAATCGTCAGCATATTGAACAATTTTAGTATTGGGTATGGCCTTGTAAAAGTTGTTAATAAAGATGTTGAATAGAATTGGGCCAAGTATGGATCCTTGGGGTACTCAAGTGGGGGTAGAATGGAAGGTGGAGGTGCTCTGGCCCCATTTGGCAGCTTGGGACCTGTTGGAAAGATAGCTGGAAAACCAGGAGAGAGTTTTGTGGGAGAGATTGAGATTAGACAGACGATTTAGAAGGTGGGTGTGGGAGATAGTATCAAAAGCTTCAGATAAGTCCAACAGAACTGAGGATACTAAATTACTGGAGTCACGGGCTAAATTGACAGTAAGTAAGAAGGGCGGTGTTGGTACTATTTCCTGGGTGGAAGCCATGTTGGGTAGGAGAGAGTAGCTGTTTGATAAGGAATGGCAAGAGCTGAAGGTGGATGCATTTTTCAAGGAGTTTAGAGAGAGGGAAGAGGATGGCTATGGGGCGGAAATTAGACACATTACAGTTTTTGCCACTCTTGTGAAGTGGAAGAATATATGCAGAGCACCATAGTTTGGCTACATAGGATTCAAGTAGGGATCTATTGATCAGGATGCTAATAGGGAGTGCAATACCATCGGAGGCAATTTTTAAGAAGGAGGAAGGAATGTTGTTGGGAGCATTGGAGCAAGGATTTAGTTTAGAGAGTAGTTTATTTATTTGGTAGGTGGAGATGGGTTTGAGTTCGAAAGTAGAGGGGGGAGGAGGGAGAGGATGTTTGGTTAGGGTTGGGTTGAGGGTTGTTGTTGGTAAAGGTCTTGGTTAGCTTAAGAATAGAAGTGATGAAGAAAGTGTTGGATAGTGAGGCCATTTCATGGTCAGATTTGCTGGTGTTAGGGCAGGGATTGTTTTTGGTACATGGCCTAAGGAGAGAATTGATAGAGTTTCAAAATTTTGGGGGTTTTTTTGCATGATTTGTTTGCATTTTGATGTAATAGGACTTTTTATCTTTGATAACTTGTTTTTTGATAAGGTTTTTTAGTTGTTTGTATTTAAGTAAGATGTCTGCTTGTTTAGTTTGTAGCTATGTTCTATCTCATTACAGTAGAATCCATAACCTATACTATCTAAACCTACTACTCTATTTAAAGGATGGTGACATCCACCCTAACCCAGGGCCCCCAACAACTCCTTTTTCTCCCCTCAACTCCAAAATATGTCCTACCCAAGCCTTTTTCAAATGATCTAACTCCCTTTTTATTGCTCATCTTAATATACGCAGTATAAACAATAAAGTAACTCAACTCCAAGCCCTAACTGAAATCTACTCCTTTGATATATTCTGCTTAACAGAAACTTGGTTAAAACCTACAACCAAAGACAATGAGATCATCCCACCTGGATATAATATCCTAAGACTAGACCGAACTTCGAAAAAAGGTGGAGGAGTTCCTATCCTATATAAACCTAGCTTACAATTAACCACTCATAACTGCAAACCACCTCTAGACTCCAATACAGAAATTCTTATCTCCAAACTTCTTATTAACAATGTCAAACCCATCTATATCGTTTGTATATATCTACTTCCTGGTAATAACATAGCAACCATGGAAAATATACTTTGCTGGCTATCCCAAAACCTGCCTCAAGAAACCATCATTCTAGGTGACACAAATATTGACTGGACCTGCTTCTGCAGCTACCTCCCCTCAAGCCATATAAACCTATATGGGTATTCCCAAACCATTACCTCCCCTACCAGGATAAATAAATCCAACAAGAAATCAAGCTTATTAGACTGGATTCTCATTAACCATCATCCTCATACTTATGACTCAGGAACCCTCCCTGATGATTTAAGTGACCACTCTCTTACCTATATCATCAGACATAAAACCAACTTTCCCTCTCCAACATCCATTAAAAACATCAGATCTAAAAAGAACTTTAACCCTGAACTTTTCCAGATGGAACTAATAGCATGTAACTGGTCACCCTTACAAAACCTACCTTTAGATGAAGCCGTTAGTTACTTTAACTCCAACGTCCTTGCCATCCTGAACCTCCATGCCGCTACCTGACAAATTAGAGCTAAAAACAAACATGCTCCATGGCTCTCTAAAGAAACCAAACAAAAAATCAATGCTAGAAACAAACATTGGGCAAAATGGAGAAAGACTCAAAACCCTATACACCAACAAACCTTTAGACAACTAAGAAACCAAACTAAAAAAGCTATACTATCTGACAAAAAAAACTACTACCTCCTATCCCAACAAGCCAGTCAAAACAAGCCAAAGAAATTTTGGTCTAGTATCAACCAACTACTTCATCCAGGTCAATCCACCACTCCTAACCCTCAAAACACTGAACACAAAACACCAATAAATATAGCCAATGATTTTAATACCTTTTTCACTGACACTATACAAACACTAGCTAGTCAGCTCTCACCTAACAACTTTACTTTACCTACTAATAAAGCAACCTCTCCCCCTTCTTTTCACTTTCAACCCATCCCAACATCATATATACTAACCCTTCTTCAGAAATTGAAACCATGCTCTCCCTCAGCAGACCAACTACCTGCTGAATTCCTACAACTAGCCGCTAGAGCTATTGCCTATCCTATATCTATCCTGATCAATAGAACTATTACAGAAAGTTATATCCCTACTTTATGGAAATTTTCCCATATTATCCCCCTCCACAAAGGTGGGCAATCCACTGAACTCTCCAACTATTGTCCCATTGCCCTACTCTCACCTCTGGCAAAGATCATGGAAAAATGCATTCAGACAACTACTTCACCATCTAACACAAAATAATTTACTAGCCAACTGTCAGCATGGTTTTAGACCTTCACATAGCACCACTACTGCCCTTCTTTCCTTCACAGATAGTATCAACAAACACCGCAATCTAAACAAACTCTCTTCTGCCCTATTTATTGACCTGTCTGAAGCTTTTGACATGGTAAATCACCAAATTCTCATCACAATACTAAAATCCCTGTCACTTGATACAGCCTCCATAAAGTGGTTCCAGTCTTACCTTGGCAAACGACAACAGGCCGTACTTTGGCACAAGTCTCTCTCTACTCACTTGCCAGTCAACCTTGGTGTCCCCCAAGGATCCATCCTTGGACCTCTACTTTTTTCCATTTTCATCAATGACCTTCATCTTGCCATCCCCCAAGCCACATGCATACAATATGCAGATGACTCTACACCGATATGCTTAGCCCCCTCCTCTTCTGAACTTCTCTACCGTACCCAACAAGTCTTTAACACAGTTGAGCAATGGTTCACACATAGATGCCTTCTCTTAAACCCCAAAAAGACTAAACTCCTCCTTTTCTCTCCTACTAGAAAATCCCCCCTATTGGATTTTTCAGTTAACTCTACCAAAAAAACTATTATATCCCCTGAACCTACCACCAAACTATTAGGAGTCATCATTGACAATAATCTAAACTTTGATATCCATATAAACAATACTATAAAAACTGTCTCATCAAAAAGCTAGGCTCTCTATATAGGATAAAATCATTTCTCCTACCATCAGCTCGAACCACAATAGCACATACTCATCTAATCTCTCCTCTTCTATATGCCTCACCTATTTTTACTAAGCTATCTAAAAATAATCTCAGCAAACTGGAAATGTCCTACAATAACATCGCCCGATTTGCAACAGGTAACCCATTTATAACCCATCACTGCCTTAATTTAAAACAGCTAGGATGGCTTGAACTACAAAATCTAATTAAATACCATCAACTAACTATAGCTCACAAAACCCTTTACACACCTTCCAAAACACCTATTCTTTCCACACTAATCACTCCCTATAAAAACCTAGAATCTTTAAGGTCTTCTCAGAAACTTCTAGCACATACTACTAAAACAAACAAGGCTGGTGACTCACTTTTTCTAATATAGTTGGAAAAGCCTGGAATCTCCTACCAAACAAACTCTCCACACTTCCCTCACTTTCCTGTTTCAAAAACAATCTGAAAGTGTATCTTAAAACTCACTGGTTATGTCCATGGTCTTAACCTGACTAGCTCAAGTATCACTAAATACTCTGGTCTTCCCATCCCACCTACTCATCTAAAGAAACATCTTCCTTATAAAACTAGTTCTACTAACTATCTCTAGAACACCTAATCTATATTACTTTCATTTGCTATGACTATTCTACACTGTAAATTTTGGGATTTTAACTGCATCATTTGTTATGCCTGTATTCTACACTGTTATTTTTTTACTATGATAACCTGTAATTGGCACTGTAAATAGAATTTATTTGTCTTCTATATCCGTAGATAGAATTGTGTTAAATTGTCTTACCTAGGAGCTTATCTCCCCGGGCCTCTACTGAAAATGGACATGTACCCAGTTAGACTAGCCCGGTAAACAAATGTAAAATAAAATAAAATAAATAATAATGTTTTCCAGGTTTTATCTCTTTGTAGCATAATCTTTTTGGTGTCTTTGGTAAGCCATGGGGTGGTCTTAGTTTTTACTTGTTTTGTACTGACTGGAGCTAGGGAGGTAAGGACATTTAAGAAAGTTGAATTGAAAAAGTCAACGGCTGAGTCTAATGGAAGAGTTTTCGGGGGATTCCAATTGGTATTCCGGAATGAATCAGAGAAATTGGTAGGGTTAAATTTAAAGAGGTTCCAAGTATGGATAATCTGGTGGGAGTGTGGGGGGGGGGTGAGGGAAGCTTGATGGGTAAAGGCAGGGGTTGGTCTCCTAATGGGTCTGGTATGACACCAGATTGTATCACTTTATTGGGATGAGATACTAGGATCCAGTCTTGGTTTTGTTGGGTCAAGTGATGGGGTTAGTAAGTTGAGTGTAGTTAAATAGACTGATTGACATGGTGGGGTTAGGGTTGTTGATTTTGTTCCAGTCTATATTTACATCACCCAATATGTAGGTTTCCAATTTAATATTTGAGGAGGACCAGGACAGGATGTCTTCCAGGGTGTTGTTACCTGGAGGAATATAGAGAGAAATGAAGCAGATGCTTTTATGATTGTTAATTTTTAGAAGGCCTGCTACAAGTTCAGCATTATTAAAAGAAGGGATGACATAAGGATATGGAGTACAGGACAGCTGGTTGGAGTAGACTAGTGCGACACCGCCACCTCGAGTACTTAGGCGGTCATATCGAAGTGATTGAAATCCAGGGGGAAGGAATTCAGAGTCACTTATGTGAGGTTTTAGCCAGGTTTCAGAGATGGCTACAATGTCAGGTGAGTTGTGAGTGAATCAGGCACGAAAGTGGGTTATTTTATTTTTTAGGCTTTGGGTGTTGATGGTGAGGAATTTGAGATATTTATTGATGGAATTATTGTGGGAGCTAGTGTGGTTAGTAGGAGAAAAGTTTGTTCCTGGATTAGGGTGAATGTCACCAGCTAAGCAGAGGTAAGTGAGATAAGGAATAAGTTGTTTTGGTTTGTACTTAGTTAGAAGTGTCTGGTAATGAAAAGGTCTGGGTTTGTAGTATTTAGTGGTGATTGGGAACCGTTTTACTTTGATGAGGAGGGAAGGGTGGGAGGGAACTAAAGAGGCTGAGATGTTGTGGAAGTGTGTTGTGTGGGGGAGGTGGGGAGGCAGAGGTGGAGGGTATAGATGGAAGTGAGTATAGGAGGTGGCATGGTTTAGAGGAAGTAGAAGGATGAGGAAGGAAGTGGAAATAAAGGTTTTAGGAGTAGGAGGGTACATGATAGGTGGGGCCTGGTGGATGTAATAGAGAGGAGGGTAAGGGACTTAGGAGGGAAGTGGTGAGGCAGTGAGAGGCACGTGGGGTGGAGGGAAAGTGTTGATGTCAACAGTCAGGAAATTCAGGAAATCTCAAGGCAGGATACACCAGGGAATGATATACACGCGGCAGGAGAAAACATTGGTTCTTTTGAGTTTTTGTACAGGTTCTGCTCAAGGGACTAGTACAGCACTGGGAAAGTAAGCGCTCACTTTAGATGGATTTCAACAGTCAAGAAATTCAGGACTCAGAAATTGGTACAGTTGTTTCATACCACTCAAAAGTTGTACCTATCTTACATGAGCAAAACCATTAAATACTGCTTATCCAAATTCAGTCAATAGACAACAATTCAGTACAGAATGTGTTTTGACACACGAAAAGAGAAATCTTTGTCAGCAAGTACTAATACAACATGGATTCAGTAGGGAACAGCATCTTGTAAGGCAATGAAAGATTTAAAGAGCTCAGGAACTGGTAAACACCAACATCGACCAAAATGGTAAGTCCCAAAGCTCTGATTTCAATACTGATAATACTGGAGAAATACAAGAGTAAATGGACAAGGTCACAACAATTAAAATGTGGACTCAGCCAAATTGGATTATTTGTAGAGATTATTATGACAGCACGTCCACTTCTGTCTCTGGTTCCAGGTAGACAGGCAACTCCAGACCGAAGAATGTCAAGATTAACTTCTTGTGCTTTAGAAGTAGTAGTCAATGAAAGTCTTGCAGTAGACGGGGATGTTAACAGTAACCTGTGTTGCATAGGTACATTCTCCTCACCGGGCAGCAGTTGTGAAATGAGCATGTCTTCCTTTTTTTCATTAATGTTTTGTTCTTTGTACAGGCTTTTTACTGAAGACACTGCAGAACGTGCTAATACCGCAACAAATGAATGTAAATAGTTTTGCCCATGCTTAAACTATTACAGAATCACAATTAGTAAACAGTCCAACAACACAACAATATCCAAAAATTAAATATTTATAATATGAAGTATTTTCTTTTCACAGATTGTCAACTCCCACCTGAATTGACAATGTCATGCCATAAAGTAAACTGCCTGGCTTATTTAAAGGACCATTCAAGGCCCCTCCAGTTACAAAAAATGTTCCACAACAATGATCAAAAATTAAATATTTATAACATGGAGCATTGTCTTTTTTTTAGACGGATTACTAAATCCAACCTATATTCACAATGTCATACTGTAACATAGACTATCTTGCTTGTTGAAAGGATCATACAAGGCCCCACAAATCACAAGAGATGTTACACAACAGCTGAATTTGTTGCTCAATGCACCAGTTCTGTTAACCAGTCAGTTGCACCATAAGCTGTAATCATTAGTTGCCAGAAAGAATAATCACCATATTCATGGAACAGTCAATGTAACAGGCACTAAATGTACATAATTATGAACTTTGTTTAACTGAAATATGATGCAACAATGCCGTTATGGCATGCAGAAAATAAAGAACAAGCTGGATATTTTGCTACATGCACCAATGCTATTACAAAGTAAACTGGAACATAAGCTGTGCTCATTAATTAACAGAAAGAAAAATCACCATATTTATGAAACAGTCAATATAACGAGCACTGAATGTCCACAATTGTAAATTCCGTGAGGCTACAATATAATGCAGCGTTGCCCTTACAGCATGCGAATGATAAGAAACAAGCTGGGAGGTTTGAAAGAAGCCAAAAACATTTGACTTGTGTTATAATTACCATCAGGCCAATTACTGAGCATTCATCTGTAAATAACGTTCATCTCATAGGCCCCCACAAAGAGATAAATCCTAAATAAGAAAGATGCTCTGTTGGCTAACCCCAGCAATTAACTGCCGATTTCTGTAAAAGATCAGTTTTCCTAGCAATACACATACTTCTGACAAGTAGAAGAAATTCTTAAATATCCTTCAACAACCACCAGATCCTCCAAGCAAAAAACTTGCTGGTAATCATTTATCTAGCTACTGAAACAATCGCTATACTAATTTTATTTATAATTTTTTGATAATGCAGATGTCATCGCAGTTGACTGCCATTTGTACAAATATGCTTTACCTTTTCATTAATATCTTGAAACAAACAAATCTCAGAATCGACCCCAGCAGTACCTCACTCTTAACTCCCTTTTGATTAAGAGTGAAAACAGCGTTGCGAGGATCTTGCCCTGTGAGTACACCTATGGTAATAGCTGCAGATAACTCTATGGCCTCCACTAGTCTTTTGGCTCGTGCAACTAGTAGTGTTGATTCAGGATCATTAGAAGCATAGTTGAGTGCAGCAGTTGGTATTCCTTTTAAGGGACATAACCTTTTTCCTCTGCCAGAGCCTTTACCGATAAAACAGGGACAATGGAATGGATGGTCACAAAGCAGAAAAAGCCATAAAATACACAGCTGCAGTCTTTATATACTTTAAAAGTGCTAGCATTAACAGGCTTTGCACTGGGAGGCATCCATTCATTATTTAGTGTCTGCAATGCTTACTTAATAGCCAGAAAAACTGCAAATATTACAAGGAGCAGACTAAATTAAGAGACAAAAAACTTGAAGTGTTAGCACTCACGCTAGATCACACACCTCTGCAGACATGTCTAAACCAAACACTAAGCAAAACACTGAGGCTAACATCCACGTGGACAAGCTTAAACAAGCCCTTTTACCTCTCCAGACAACAGTCCAAAGTTTTTCAGAACAACTCTCTACCTTTGGCAACGAAATCACCCAAATAGCAGAGCGCATGGAAATATTTCTGTGCTCAGTGGCTGTGTCTTTTATTACTGCAGCAGTACGACTCGATTCCACTTTGCGGGTCTACCGCTGGCCTACTCCGAGGCTTCTCGCTCTCCTTTATTACTATAATAAAATTGCATTAGCTGCTAGAGAATCTCACATATTCACAGTATGTACACATGGTAAAATGTTTTACCAGGAAATTGAATTTAAAAGTTTGGTTTAACATACAAGGTGATGTACGAACAGGGGATGCGAGGCGTCTTAAAAGACCAAGTACCTTTAATCCACCATTAAACAATTTAATTAAGTTGTACGGACAGATGTGTGAAAAAGATATAAGAAAGGCTCTTAGACAAAAATCATGTAAAGCTGTTAGTAACATGACAGAAGTTAAGGAACGTTTATTAAATGATGATGTCAAAATTTGTATAATGAAACCAGACAAGGGCAATGGAGTTGTTATAATGAATAAAGCTATTTATTTGAATGGGATGAATGCCCTATTGATGGATGGGACATATTTGGAGAGTTCCATAAATGAAATACATATAACATACAAAAAAAATAGATTTATTACTTGATATGGTATATCAAGGGCAAATTAGTGAGGAAGAGTATACATTCATGTATAACAAACACCCCATGATACCTAATATTTTTGGGATACCCAAGATCCATAAAGGACTGAGACACCTAAAATTTTGACCCATAGTTGATAGAAAACATTCCAAAACATGTTTTATCAGCAAATACTTGGATATGAAATTGCAAGTTGGTTTAACAGCCTTTCCATATATCAGCAAAGACTCATGACAATTCCTTAATAAGGATGGGAAAATACAGTTAGACAAAGACATAATACTAGTCACCATAGATGCATGTAGTCTATTTACGGTAATACCACATGATGAAGGATTAGTTTGGTTGGAGGTTCAGTTATAGAAAACTGGCCTATCTGATCAAGATGAGTTAAATATATATATTTATATATATATATATATATATATATATATATATATATATATATATATATATATATATAAAACACTAATGGAAGTGGTTTTACAAAATAATTACATATATTTTGAAGGACAGTATTATAAACAAAGTACAGGGGTAGCAATGGGGACAGCCTGTGCCCCTGTCTTTGCAAATTATGTCATATCATACTGGGAACAACATTTTATAATGGAAGGAGCATATTCTTCCAAGATTTTATGTTATACCAGATTTCTGGATTAACTTTTTATAATTTGGAAGGGAAATGAGTATGAGTTGGGCCAGTTTTATGAATACATTAATCATCCTGTTAGCTTTTTGCAGTTTACTTATACACATAGCACAACCAACATCTCATATTTAGATGTGAATTTAACAATAGATGGAGAAAAAAATAAACTGGAATCTGGAATATATAGACAACCAAAGTTTTCTAATTCTTATTTAGAATTTTCCATTGGACATCCATACTTCTAAAAAAAGTAAATTGTAAAGGGACAGTTGGTACGGGCCACCAGAATGGTGAGCTTGGATCCCAAATTTATGGATGAAATTCAATTTATTTTAAAAATGTTTACACTTAGAGGATATCCACATGCACTTTTAGATGCATTTAGTAAGGAGATCATATGTAAACATAATGATGAGATTTATAAGCCCATTTTAACGAATAGTACTAGTAATATTAGTGCATTCCATAATTTGGAGCAACATAATAAGAAAGATAATTATATAGCAGGCTTTATAACTACTTTTAATCAGGATGCATGGAAAGTACTTGAAATAATTTGAAACAATTGGGACATATTACATATTGATCATAATGTGGGACAAAAGGTTGGTAAATCACCAAAAATAATATATAAAAAAGATAGGTCCCTTAGAAATATATTGGAAATGGGTAAATATAGCAGTATGGTTAGTAACAATAGAATTAAGGGGAATTTCAAGTGTATGAGATGTACATTTTGCTCACGTATTTTAGAGACAGGTGAAAAGTTTGTATTAAATGGAAAAGTTATAATGATTAATGGACATTACAACTGTAATACCCAGAATGTAGTATATATAGCAAAATGCCAGGACTGTCCGATATTCTATATAGGGAAAAGAAGCAGATGTTTTAAAAATCGGATAGGAGAGCATTTATTAGATATAAAGCATGACAGGATGACTAATGCACTTGCTAGGCAACTTAATGAATGTAAGGACCACACTTTTAAATTTTTGGTGATCCAACATTTACAAAAAGACCCACAGGGCAAATGTCTGGATATACATTCAGATATTAGTGAATTGAGATGGCAGTTGCGTTGCAAGGCTACTGTATATCCAGGCATTAATGAGGCTATTAGTATCTCTAGTATTTTAAAATTAAAAAATATTTTAGGATAGCCTTGAATTAAGTACTTTCTTCTATGAATATTTTAGAATGTAATGCATTTATTTTATTTGTTTAGAAATGTATTATATAATTTAATTTGACATTGTATTTGTTATGAATGTAATTTTAAGGAATTATTTGATTATAATGAATTAAGCATAATAACCAATTAATCAATTTTATAATTAGTAATTAGTGTTTATTGTCAACTATATAAGGCTGGTTTAGGGTGATTGATGTTGCCCTGATGAAGTCCCTTGTAATTTAGGGGAAGAAAGCGCTTAACATGAATTTATGTGCAATAAAAAGCTGATTGTTTTTCCAAGTTGTGGTTGCTTCTCATCATTTCGATTAAAGATAGTCTGTCTTCAAATGTGAAGAAGAGTCTGTTCAAACTGTCTATTAGACTCGAAATTGAGTTTAAAAGTTGTTGGCAATTAGATGTGAGTTATTTTTTTATAATTAGATTAAATAATGATACCTAGATATTTAATATGCATGCCCTTCCAGTTTATGTCTCATTTTGATCTAAGTTTCATAATAACATTTTTATTCACTAGAAGTACCTGAGTTTTGTTGTGATTTAATTTTAGACCAGAGATGTTTGCAAAGACATTTAGATTATGTAATAGGTGATCTGTTGAATTTTCAATATCATTACAAGCTATTAGTAGGTCATCAGCAAACAGTGTATCTTGGAGGATAATTTGTTTGACACCTTATATCCTTTTATACTGGCATTATTTCTAACATAATTTGCAAGAGGCTCAATAGTCAGGGCAAAGAGTAATTGGGAGAGGAGAAAACCCTGTTTGGGTCTATATTACAACGTCAAACTAAAACAAGTTTGAATGTTGTAATATCGAACTCTAAAGTCTGAAAGTCGAAAATAGTGAAGCCACAGCACATCAACTTTTTTCCCAGGGGAAAAAAACGGTGGGGCATTTTTGGGGCTTTGCTATTTCCTCCACTGTGGTGCGATCTTGGAGTTTGTGTATTTAAGTAGGGGGGTGTAGGGGGCACAGCCCCCCACATTGGGGGACTTCAGTTTAATTTTAAGTTTTTTTTTTTGTCATGGAACAGCAATTTTTTTTTTCCCTGGGGAAAAAAATCTCTGTTCTGTGCTTTCAGTTTTGTTGGGTTTCGGACAGTAGGGTTTGATATTACAACAATCAAACTTTTGTAAGTTTGATGTTGTGATATAGACCCCCCCCCCTGTTTAGTACCTCTTAGCATTTCGATTGGGCTAGATAGATAACATCCAATCTTTACATTGGTTATGGACTTTTCATATAATTTTTAATTAATCCTATAAGGTTTGGGGAGAAATTATATTTTTGTAGAGCTTTAAACAGATATGGCCAACTTAGGGAGTTGAAAGCTTTATCTATATCAAGGCTTAAAATAGAATGCTCATTTTTTTTTCATTTGCTAAGTCTATTGAGAACAGTAATTTAATTACATTGTCTTGTACCTTTCTATTTTTGATAAACCCGGTTTGGTTTTCATGAATTAATATTGAAAGAATATTATTTAATCTGTTTGCTAAGATAGACATGAATATCATGTAATCAATGTTAAGCAAAGAAATTGGTCTGTATGATGTGCAAAGGTTGGGTCCTTTATTTGGTTTTAAGATGGGGAGATGATAGAATATTTCTATGCGGGAGACATACAAAAATAAATAGATGAACTAAAACTAAAACTTGCATCAAATGACAAATCTGCATTGGCTAACACATGTAAACTGAACAAGGAATATCAGGATATCATGCAGCATAAAATATCAATAAGTCTGGAAAAAAATCAGATTACAATCCTACTCAATTAATCCCAAGAGTATGCACAGGATTGTAATTCGATCTAAATATTTGAATGAAAAAAGTCATATAAAAGAAATAATATACATTAGAAATAATCAGACTATCAAAGTTACAGATCTAAAAATATCTTATTATGTTTTAAAAACCATTACAAGAATATTAATATTAACTCATCTACAAGTGATAAAACTATAGACAACTTTCTTTCTAATGTTGTTGTGTATTTCGGCTTTTCCCAGTTAGGGGTCGCCACAGCGGAACTCCAGTCCGCTAATGATTGGCAGTAGATTTGTACGTGCCGAGTTGCCGGCCCTGATGCACAACCTTCAGCGAAGGTACGCCCATTCACGCATGTCTCCACACAGAAGACACTCTAGCTGAGAATCGAACAGGACAACGTCTTACTGGGAGGCGACAATGCTACCGCCGCACCACCACTGCAGTTCAACTTTCTAGCTAATAATAATATTCAAAAGAAGCTATCCAAACCCAGTAATAATAACATAGACACATCCCTTTCCTTTAGAGAATTAAAGGAACAAATAAAAAAATAAAAATTCTTAAAACAAAAAAGTCACCAGGCCTGGCTTGTCTAATTCTGGAATTCTACAAACTCTTACTTGATAACATCTTGAAAAATCTTACTCAGTGCATTCCAACAAGTCAAAACTTCAGCAAACAACCCATGGAATTTGAAGTGCCTAGGATTCTATTAAGTTGACTGCATAAGCTTTCTGTGAATGGAGTATCATGTGAGTGACTATGTACTACATTTTTAAGATAATTTTAATCAACTTCTTTTTATTTTAGTTTTGTTTGTTTTGAAGTAATGGTTCAGCTATCAATATAGTTATGTAGTTTAGCAGCATAGCAAGGGGTGTGATATGACTTGTTTGTTTTATAGTTTAGTTAATTTTGTAGCCAGTTTAAATTTGCTGTAGGATATCACTTCTACTATCTCCTACTGACTGCAAAGCACTGGCCAAGAATATGCTTTTCCCTAAATTAGCATATTGTATTCCTGTACTCTCTTTAAACTTTGCTTATAATATTCAAAGACTACAAGTCAGTGAGAATATAGTTGTCAGATTTGTCCTACTTGCTGATGACTGTGTATACCACTACAACCTTTTGAAGTACCTAAATTATAAACCCATTATTGAAATATCCACTTATCTTCTATGCATCTTACTATGCACAATTTTAAATAATAGCCACTGCAACCCTCTGTAAAGAAAACTTCCAATCAGGGAAAGAAACAATCCTGCTCCCTGTGGAATTCCCAAAAGAACATAAAGTATAATTTGTCATGGCAGAAGTATCTTTGTTTTGCAATTTTATTTTTAATTTCCCACTAAATCTTCTCATTAAAATTGCAAAAGATTTTACCAAAAAAAAAAAAAGAAGAAAATAAATATTATAGAATATTAGCAAATAAAAAATGACACAACAGCCACAAGGCTAATAAACTAAGAAAAACACTCAAAAATAAAAAAAAAATCAAGCCACCAAGGCAATAAAATTATAGCAAACAGTTTAATACAGCACCAACAGACTAAGCGCTTACACCATAAAATTCAAATGGCTTCTTCAGTGCCGACTCGTCGTTGGTGCTGTATTAAACTGTTTGCTACAATTTTACTGCCTTGGTGGCTCGATATTTTATTTTTGAGTGTTTTTCTAATATTATAGAATGTTGCTTGATATTTTAGGTTCATTGTTAACTCATTTTTTCTATATGAATGCCTTTACAAAATGATACGCTATGTAGTGGGCAACGAGTTGCATCCATCTGCAGTGCATCATGGGCAAGCAAAACATCTTAAGTCTTTATTGGGACAGCTTCTTATTTACACTGTGGTTTCACTACTACACAATTTTCAATATTAGATGCTCCATCATCAAGGAATAGTTGACAATTTGTCTTTCTATGAAGTAAGAAACTAGTAGTTCTGAATTTAGCACAGAAATTCTATACCCTATACATTAATTTAGGTGGTGAGGCATTGTCAGTTTGGTCTTCCATGATGTCATGGCAGGGATTTTCAGCTCTGTGAAAAAAAAAATTAAGAAGACCATCCTTATCCACAAAATAAAATACAAGGACAACATACTTTTTGCATTAAGAACTACACACTTTGGTACAGTTTATGGTAATAAAGTTCTATTAGATTATTATACAGAACTTCTTTTAGTTTTCTTAGAGATGATCTCTGACTGGTATATAAAACCAATATCTGAATTTCTGATTCAGTTATGTTTGAATGCATATACCTGAAATGCACAGCTGGTTTGGGGGGGGGGGTCTAACATTAGTTCAAATTAGAACAAACAAACCTAAAAATAAAAATAAATACTGTTTAAAAAGTAAGAGAAATTAGTATAAAACACTTCCAAACTACCCCCTGAAATCCACAGACTTCAATCATTAATGCTTCTTTCAAAAAGTATAGCTTTAGTGACAGGCCATGGGTTTTGTGGCTGAAAACAGTACCATAGCAATACCTTACTACAGTTTCTGTCACCTAAAAATCCTTACTATGGTTGTTCTAAGTGGTTAAAAAGCTGAAAACTTCTCTGAAGAATGTGACCTAATATCAATGTGCTTGAGTTCAGTCAGTGTGGTTATAACTAAAACTCAGCTAGAAGGTGATTCAGGGCTGTCTACCATGAGAAAATCCCCTACCCTTTTTCTTAAAGCAAAGACTGTTATTTAGACAAATCCTAGAAGCTGAGTTTAGTGGAAGCTATCTAGGCCTGGGTGGATTATCTTGCAGTTGTTTACCGGTGCTGTGTAGTTATACCTACATTTATTACTTAGCACTGTTGGTCTAAACTGCATCTGTGGGCAAGTCTGAGATCATGAGACTTCCTGATTTCTACTGCTGCTTTGTAAGAAAGAAAGTACAGTTGTGTAAAATCTTATCATAATTGTAGATGTCATTATTTCCACTATTGCAATATTTATAACGTGAGATCTCCTGCCAAGGAGAGTCCAATGACCAGCCAGTATGCCAAAGCTTTTAAATCCTTCCAGTGCTGTACATCAGACATATGCTCGCCATGCAAGGTGATGTATGCACAATCCATATTCAGAACTGAAGTACCCCAGGAGAACTAGAGCAACACCAGGAGAAAGAAGAACATGCACATTCAGAGAGAGAAAGAAACAGAAGAGAAAGACAAAGACTTATTGACTAGCAAAGTGTTCCCAACAAAAGAACAAGAGAAAAGTATGCAGGAGGGAGGGGCTGAATACTGCATCCGTGAAAAGAGGGAATCTACTATTATGGAAAGATTTTACACAACTGTACTACAGGGGCGGCTTGTGCTATAGGACTGTGGGACTGCAGCCCTCCCACCTGTGAAATAAAGTCCCCAGTCCCCGAAGTCCCCGTAGAACTAAAAATGAAAATAATAAAAAAAATCTCTTGGACTGCATGCATGCGTGCTTAGTTCCTGACTGCTGTGATAGGCAGACTACAAGACCAAGCACGCACGCTCAGGCATTCCTGAGCTCCAGACTGCTCAGTCAGGCAGTCAGGATAGGGAAGGGAGTAAACTCCTCCCTTCCATCCCAGAGATCTGTGGGGTGATGACTGCACAAACCAGACAGTGTCCAGACTGCGGGCGATGCAGTCTGGACCAATAGCAGGAGGCTCCAGCCCCCTCACATCTCGCAGGAGAGTATGCGCAGGCTACAGGATCATGCCAGCATGGAGGACCAAGAAACTGCAGGATGGA
>NC_056732.1:965955158-965957658 GCF_019279795.1 Protopterus annectens
TGACAAGCTTTAGATCCCTGGAGCGTGTGTCTCTAAGGGATTGGGATTTCTTTGGCGGAGATACCTAGTAACTTCTTTTTCTTTTGGCTGTTCCCATTAGGGGTCACCACAGTGGATCATCTGTTTCCATTTCTTCCTGTCCTCTGCATCACACCAACCACCTGCATGTCCTCTCTCACCACATTCATAAACCTTATATTAGGCCTTCCTCTTTTCCACTTACCTGCAGCTTCATTCTTAGCATCCTTTCCCCAATATACCCAGCATCCCTCCTCAGCACATGTCCAAACCAATGCAACCTCACCTCTCTGGCTTTGTCTCCAAACCATCCAACCTGGGCTGACCCTTTAATATACTTATTCCTAATCCTGTCTACCCTTGTCACACCTAGTGCAAATCTTAACATGTTTAATTCTGCCACATTCAGATCTGACTCCTGCCTTTTTGTCAATGCCACTGTCTCTAACCCATATAACACAGCTGGTCTCACTACCCTCTTGCAGACCTTCCCTTTCACTCTTACTGGTACTTGTCTGTCACAAATCACTCCTGACACTCTTCTCCACCCTGCCTGTACTCTCTTCTTCACCTCTCTTCCACATTTGCCAATACTCTGAACTGTGAGATACCTAGTAACTATGAACCTGTTATCAGTTTGCCATCCATTCCCTGTAGCAATATTACTAGCTTATCATTTTTTAATGTAATTAGGCAATTTATTCCTCTAGGGCAATAGGCACTTTATTTGTAGATGAAACAATGAAATATAAAGTTGTTTGCTAGCAGCAACCTCTTCATTAGTTAACAGACCTCTTTAATGTGGAATTATTTAGATGACTTTTACTTCTGCAGAGATTCTGCATATCTACTGATACTGGTGAAATGTAGAAGTTTGAGTAGACTTTTATGATGGAAATGTTCTGAATTGGGCAGTCATGTCATTATTTGTGCATGTATTTTATTACACTGTTTATTGGAAAAATGTTCAAAACAATAAATTCAAAACGCCCTCTAACAACTGTACTGTATTATATAAGGAATATAATTTAATACAATCAGGAAGATGTATCAAAGAACACATGTATGTTTTGTGTGCAAGGGGCCTATGATTTGAAAACAGCCCAAAGTTAATCTTTATCCACCACTGGCCAGATGTATTTTCTTTGAATGTGGGTTTCAATGTTGTTTCAATGAATATGAGTTTCAAGGGCAGATGAGTTTTAATGCATGCTAAAGCAAGACCTGTTATTCTATCAGCTAAGTTTATACAACAGCAAATTTTAGTACTGTTTGTATGGTCTCCCAATATATTTGGCCTTGTCCAGATTTACTGCATTAAGAGGTTGAGATGTGCCGGCAAATAAATCTCTCTATAGAATTAGGTATATCCAAACCTCTCAACTGTCCCCATTTTTGGCTCAAAATGTTGCCCTCTCTCTAATAAATCCCTCTGCAAAATGGCAATTTTGGAAGAAAACGTAGAGGGTTTACAATTAATAAATAATTGTAATGATCAGACTTGTAGATTACTTTTATTTCAGAAATACATGTAGATTCTCTATTTTGTCAGCTGCTCAAGTTAACAGTACTAATATTAAAGTGTCCCTTCTTTGACAGGTTCCCAGCTGTATTGTGTGGCTATTTTATATTGTTGCATCACGTTTGGTCCTTTTTCATAAAATTGTGTTTTTCTGACATATTAGTGGCAAATCATTTAAGAGTGAATTTAGAAAATGAGACATTTAAGTTTCATATTTCATACCCTTCAGAAAATCCATACTAATGCAAGACCTACTATTCTATTATCTAAGTTTATAAGAGCAATATTTAAAAATTGTTTTTATTTTTGGGTCTTTGTCCCACTTCTATTCATGGCTTTGTCCAGATTTCTTGCTCTGAGGTTGAGAGGTATGACAAATGTGTCAGGGCCATCACTGTCAGCCAGAGACATTTCAAATTGTGACATACTTGTTGCACTCCACTCCCCCGTGTAGTGACTCTGGATGTGTCCAAGCAAGGCAAGGAGCAGTTATGCAGTGTAAGTGTGCAGAGTATCCCCCTATCCATACTGTTGATTTATGCTTCTTATTATTCAGAAAATGCATGTTGCAGTGCCTGTTCATATGTTCATAGGTTCATACTAGGCTATCTGCCCTAGGGCATTTATAAGCCTAGCCAGAGTGTGTTTGGCTTTCGCCACCCATTTTAAATTAATTTTGCTATGCCCTTTTTTGAGGTTAGTATACTGTGCCTCTGTCTAACAGTGACACAGAAGTGATACCTGGGGTAAACCTATGATCTCCCATCCACTCATCAAGATTCCTCTTGAAGAGAGTCAATGAGGGACTCTGCCTAACCTGGACTGGGATTTTATTCCAGAGTGAAGGGAGCCTCTGGGTTATGAATCTGTCCCTCCAGCATGTCCTATTTATTTCAGTGCTGAGGTTCAAGTCTCTCAAGCGCGTAGCTCGATGGGATTTGGATTTTCTGAGGTGCAGCA
>NC_056732.1:966262658-966414566 GCF_019279795.1 Protopterus annectens
TCATGTACTCTTGACATAACAACATACTACAAATGTACTGTGAGATAATACATTACATTCTTAACTACATTAGGCATAGCCCCTCACTGACACACTTCAAGGGAAACCTTGTTGTGTGAATGAGTAACAGACTATACACCCCTGGGATCATGTGTCCCAAAACCATACAGCCAGGGGGTGGGTGAGCCTGTCCAGTTTGATAGTTACAAGACCTGTTGGGGGAATTGAATGGTGTTGAATTGCCACATTAACATGCCTTCTTTAGATCACTACATACCCCTATCACCCTCCACAACCCCAGTCTTCAACAGCTTCCAGCAACTCTGCCTGGAATTGCTTCATTGGCTATGCTTGACAGAGGCTCAGTTACTTCATCAATGGGGCAGGGAAGGCCAACACACTGTTGCTATGCTTCTAATTGACCTTGGGCAGATCGATAGTAGGCTATATGTGAACCTCCAACATGCAGGCCATCACAGCCATAATATGTGAATAAACAGAACATCAGATCACAATATACAGTGTGAACTCACCATGTAGTCAGGAATCAGTTGAGTTCAGCAAGAACTTACAGAACACTGATACTTAGTCACTCCAAAAGCCTTTCTTGGAAGCAAGAAGACTTGTATAAGTTTAAGGCTTTCTATTGCTTACCACTAGGATACCTACAGAGGAGATGAAAAACAAGCACAGATGGGGAACATGCATGCAATGATACCATACCAGCCTATGTGTCAGCCTTACGCTTTGGAATACTGGCCAAGGCTATTGGCACCCCCCCCCCCCCCATGGTGGGTTATTTAGGAGACCCTCGAAGGTGAATACCAGTTCTGTAAACAGCACAATAGCAGATTCAATGAGGTTTTATGCTACTCAACACCAGGGGTTGTGATCACAGCATGCATGCACTCACAGCACTCAACATAACTGAAATCTGTCTTAAGGCTCCTGAGAGCACACCAGCACTACCAGACTACAACCCATACCACACATTTCAGCCACAGAACATGGACTGACAGACATGGAGGGGCTGTATCCATATTCATCAGGGATGCCTACACCTCCAGGTTAGTGAGGCAGCATGATACCTCTGTGATCATCCATGTGCAGCTACCATCAGCCACAACTGCAATGTGGAATGCAGCCTGCTACAGATCACCCTCCATGACCCAGGACCTCCACTCCACCTACCTGGAGACAGTAGAGAACACGACAGTCCTAAGGCACACCCTGGCATTGGTCGATGTCAACTACCATACCATTAACTGGGAAACATACTCCGGTACTCACTTCCAGGACCAGCGCTTCCTGGAATGTATCACCTCATATGCCTTGTATCAGGTGATATCCTTTCTAACTTGGGGTGGAAACTACTAGATGTGGTCATCACCAACACGGGCAACAGGTGCACCAAAGTAGAGGTTAACCGGTCACTGGTTATATCTGACCATGAACTATTCACTATTTTCACACCCTAGCATCTCCCCCACCCATGGATACCACAGTGTATACCTTTCCTACAGCTAAATTTACACTACTAGTGACAGGGTTGGGGGGTTTCACAGCCCCCACGCTAAGGGGAAACACTGCTCAAGATACAGACAGATTTACAAATGCAGTCTATAAGCACCTACATGGATGTATGGATTGTGGCATTGCTGGTAAACCAAGACTAACTCCTCCTAGACAAGGACACTGGTCTGGTGGACTTCTGCAATAAACAGGCTATACCACAGACATAGGACAGTGTTCCAGATACACAGCAAATCCTTTGAAGGGTAGACATCCGTGACCACTATTAGTATGATACGTTGGTCCCTCATGAAATCATCCAAGGCTAACATCAGCAGGAGAATACGCACTGATTCGAAAGATAACCACAAAGCCTTCTTTGGTTATGTCAAGGATCTACGTGGTGACACACAGATTTGCACTGTGCCAGTGAAATATAGCACAAAATATGCTGACCCTACTGATATCACCAACATCCTTGCAGATACATTCGGTGCATACTTCACCCCCTAAAGAGCTCACAGCACTACCCGAAAGGTACAGTATCCCAACCATCAGAGACACACAGGTGGAAATGGCCCTCTCTAGCAGCAGAACACAGCATCAATGGAGGCAGATGTTGTCCCAGACTGCATCTTGCAAACTGTACAAGACAACCTGCCCCCCACCTAATTAAGCATTCCTACCTCAGCCTCTCCACAGGCTACATGCCCATACAATGGTGCGTGGCAACGGTTATTCCACTCCATCATGGAGAAATCACAACTGACCATGGTAACTGCCACCCATAAGCCTGACTAGTCTGGTCTGCAATGGTATGGTTTGCATCCTCATAGCATTCATTAACAATGACATTAGTAACCTTCAAACACATGACCCAATCCAGGTCAGCTTGGTTGAGTGCAGTTCATGCCTACTGAACCTGTTTGACGTCTTATATACAGTCACCAAGATGTTAGATGACATGGGGAGGTTGTTCACACATACTACCTGGACCTCACCAAGGCTTTTGACACCATGCCCCACTCAGGTATTATTGATAAGCACACCAGCCTGTACATTCACTCATACATCACATTTTGGGTTGCCAACGGGCTTACACACAGAACCCACATGGTATGACTAGTGGTCTCCAGGTCCAACTCTTGAACAGTCACAATTGGTGTCCCATAGGACTCAATCCTGGGAGCCCTACTGTTTGGCATATACATCTCAGATGTACAGGCAAACAGAGGTGGGCTATGGCAGACCATGTTTGGCAATGACTGCAAACTGGGAGCCATGATTGATAGTCCAGCTGACACGGACATCCCTCAGGGGGCCTCACAGAGAACGTCACAGGGTGCCAATGACATGGCCTCCAGCTAAGTGCCACTAACTGCATGGTCATTCTATTGTGGAATTGGCACCCACATATCAACACATCAGCGACAGCCACTTTAATACAGATGAGGTAATGGGGTATCTGGGGACTAAGGTAGATAGTGATCTCCCTTGTGAAAATTGTATCTCCACAGTAGTTAGGACATCCTTCTATGTAGGCCATCTGACTACTAAAGGATTTCCCATCTAGACATACTGGGGTTATAGTGCCCCTTTACCCAGCACTCATCAGTCACATTATAGTTTATAATAACCCATGTGGGATGTACCTCAGATGACACAACCAACAGCTGGGGGGTCCATGAATGTACCTCACCAAGGGGAATACTGGCCTCCAACATATGGCCTATGCAGCTGGACTGAATAAACTCCTGCTTTACTCAGTGGCATCTTGTTTACCCAGAGATGATCTCCACTGACCAACACAGCCATTTCAAACTCAGGCTTGATGGATATGCTCCACCTATAGGAATCCATGTCACAGTGAGCCACACACTGTAGTGAGCTGACCTTGCCACAACAATAACAGGAAGATGCTGGAGGGATGGCTTCCTGTCACAAACACTCCCCATACTTTGGAACAACATCCCTAACTACATTATACAGAGCCCCTCACTAACACTCTGCAAGAGAAATATTGAAGGGTGGATGGGGAACAGTCAATGTACCCAAGGGATCCCGCCATTGGCTCTGATCCACAAATGGACAGTTAATGAATCAAGGGATGGCAAAAGCTGACACATTTTGGCTGGCCTTATGAATGGCCTCTGGCAGTTGGCCAATTACCTACCTATGAATCTATACATACAGTATCTGCATATGCTGGTAGCTTAATTTACTCTTCAGGTGTTGAATGACCTTGTGCCAATGGCTGTTGTGTGTGCAATAGTTGAGGGCTGCCTATGTTGGATGCACACAGTAGACTGTCTATACATGACAATTTACAGGTAGTCTTGTGTGTGTGCCATCCATTTTTCTGTGTGTGCAGGTGGAGAAAGGTGTCAGTCCCTAGGTGTCTACACTGTCAGTGTGTGTGCTATATGTTCCCTCTTTTCCAAGGCATGGGCATACTGGGCATGCCACCATCTGCCTACTGGGGCTGGCTCAATGTGTTTGAGGTCTGAGTACGTCTGTGAATGTGGGGTCCTTGGCAATGGTGGTGGGCTGTGAGGGCCTTCACTATTCTGTCCCTGCTGCAGCTGTTTCCGCAGGACCATATTGTGTAGCATGGCACACACTTTGAAGATGTGGCAGACGTGCCTGGAGAGTACTGCAAGGCTCCACCAGATATGCCCAAGCAACAGAACCATGATTTCAGCATCCTAAACACACACTCTATGATGATTCCGGTTTGTGCATTTGCCTCATTATTGCGTTCCTGCATGGGTGTGTGTGCATTTCTGATGGGAGTCATCATCCACAGTTCCAGTGCATAGCCAGCATCCTCTACCAGGTGGCCATTTGGTATGTCCCCTTTGGCAAATAACCAATACAGCGTACCTGTAGCTAGTATTCTCAGGCTTACACATACCTTCATATCCACTGGGATGGGTTCTCCTCTGTTTGTTCTGGCTCTGTGGTGTGGCCAACATAGCTTCACATGTTGCTGTAGCTCCAGATCATGTAAGCCCTGGTAGGTTAGCCTGGGTCTGAACACTCTCCTCCTCCTCTAGTGCCTGCGGTGGTCATGTGCATTATCCTCCACACCACCTTCAGTCTCCAACACATGCTGGTGGATCAAAGCTATATCAGCCCCTAACATGTACATAATAAAAGTTCCCTGTCTGTATACACCACTGGTGCAGAGTGTATGGGAATACACAAATGTGTGTGAGGTGCTTTCACACTTTATAGTATTGTGCTATGGATGCTGCTGATGTAAGTGGGTGTGTATGAACTATTCCAGCTGCTGCATGTCTTAATTATGGGTTTTGCAATGAGAACTGCAAGTGCGGGGCCTTTACTGTGGATATCTACTTGTCTGCCTTGATTAATCTGTTGCCCTTTAATTCACTTTTAGACCTGGATCCCCTCCCATTATCAGGCATGAATCCACCTGCCGTCTTTCTTGTTTTGTACTTTCCCTACCCAGTCATGGTGAAATGTGCCTTGTAGCTGATAAACTGTATATCGCATTTGTTCTGCTTTGACACTTTGCTGTTTTCTTTGCAGTACAACCCCTCCTCTTCCCTGTTATGCAGGTAGCTGCTTGCAGCCTTGTTAGCTGTTGTCAATGGCCTACTGTAGGCTCCTAGGTGTTAATTAGTCATTTGTACTCCAATTTCACTGCTGCAGCATTTCCTTAATTCTTTCCTATATCCTTCCTGTTTCGGCTGCAGTGCACAATGAGCATACCCGTTTACCTGGTTTGCGCACATTTTCATTTCCATTCACATGCATACTAGGATACCTTGTATACTCTCAGCTAAGCATAGCTATGGGCGATTCGACACACCCCTATCCTGCAGCTTTACCTAGCTAGGGGCAGACCATTTTAGCAATGCTTCAATGTGCTTAAAGCAATGGCGACACACCCATCTCTTCATGTCATCTTTATCTCAAGGGCTCACCTCGGTGTTATAACGCTACACTGTGAGGTGCATCCTTACACCACCGGGGAGTCTGCGATTCACTGTTACTCCTCTCATTTGCATGGCATTGCCTACTAATTCCTAGCTACTGCGCATAACACTGCCACTGTCCCTTAGCATCCCTTGCGCCATGAGTATGGTGAAGCATGCCTGCCATTGACTATAATGGGAAAATTGTGATATGTGTTTCATTGCGGTTTTATTCTAAATTTTTATATATTCCTTGCAATCCCCGTTGTGCACCGCTACCCTGTGCTTCCATGTCACGATAGTGTGACTATATATTAAATGTTAATTTTATATTTTGTACTTTTTTTTTATGCCAATGGCTATATATTCAGCCACTGGCATATATTAACATTATAATACATGTATTTGGTCAGCTGTCATGGCTCTGATTTTATGTTTGCAAAAATGTAAACCGTTTTCTATGGTTTACATTTCTGCATGCTTACACTATGCCTGTACCACTTCCTGAATCGCTACATGCCTTTATTTGCATGCTATACTGCTGCACATGGGGTAATTATCATACATGGCTCAGGAGTTGTGCGGGCGTAGCGTATGCAGGTAGTGCACGTGGAAACAGCTTGTACCTGAATCGCTCGGTGGCCATATTTGGTGTTAGAATGCCGACGCTACACCTGCACCTGGCGCAAGCTTCATGAATCCTGGGGATTGTGTAAACTTGCATGTAATCTAAACATACCATACTGTGTTAAAATAAATGTTTCCTATTGATAGAATTCTAACAAAATGTTACTTATAGAATGCTAACAACATTTTAACTACTGTTATCTTATATTCAAGAGAAGAAAGTCATTAACTCTGTTTTAATAAAGGTAGTCTTTAGTTAACACCATAAAATAAAACCATAATGACTGAAGGACTCTAACATTTCCTAATTAACAATCCCCCTGATGCACATAAAGCAAAATACTATTCATGCAACACCTGTTTTTGTCTGAGGCGTCATACTGAATTCTGAAAGTAGGCTCATCACTTTTATCTCATAATTTTTAATGGAATTTACTATTTTCGGCTCAATTTCCTTTATCCCGTAACTGGGTTAACTTCTCTTCCTTTGTCCTTAATTAGTCCCATTCAATATAAATTCATATTCACCCACAAAATGATTTGAGAATTACTAATAGCACATTCTTGAACTTATGCAGAAAAAAATCCAAATAGAAAATTTGCTTTAAGAATGCAGACTTAATTGGTATTCTGTAATTTCAAAGAAAAAAAAAGCTGTTTTGTAAAATCCACATATGTGCATACATGTAATATAATATAGATACAGTTATAATATACCGATTACCATTAGTTTGAAACAATTGCCAATTGTTGTTAATTATCACCCTCCACATGGACAAATATTTTCATATGTCTACACGGGTCTAGGACTAATGAACGCCTACACGTTTCAAGGAACCTGAAGCAGGCGTGCATACTTTCGCGAAAGTGCTTTTTCACTGAAAAAGTACTTTTGCGAAACTAAGCTAAAAAAAATAAAACACATGAGAAAATGGCTTTTGCTGAGATTGCACCACAGTGGGCATAAGGGAATATTCCCTTTTCCCCACTGTAGTGCAATCTTTGAGTGATAATATAAAAGTAGGGGGGTGGGGTGCAGGGGGGCTTGCTCCCCTGCATAAACATGATTACTGTTATCTTTTTTTTTCAAATCTTGTTTTTTTTTTTTTTAGCAGACTTTCACAAAAGTGTGCTCGACCATTTCAGTTTCGTTGAAATGTGTCATCTGTAATTAGTCCTAGATGCATCTACACATAAATTCACCATTACTGAAATTTATTGTAAAACCCAAGCTAAGTTCTCTTTATAAAATATTATTTTATAAAATAGTGAATAAGCATGAGACAATATATGTAGTTTCATGGCACATCAACTATAAAATAAAACATCTTTACTTGAAACTGAGCACCTCTATGACACTGTTCAAGAGGAACCTAAATGAGTGGATGAGGCACCATAAACTCTTACCAAGGATAGCGCCCACAGCCCTCTTGGACATGGGCAGTCATCACTAAATGCAATTTTGGATATTGATTAGAATTTCTATGGTATTACATTGGGATGAAACAGCTAGGCTTAAAATGACCTCCGGGTCGATAACCTAGTAATCTGTTATGATCCTATGATCCTGTGGTGCTATAATACACTACAAAACATCTAATTCTTTATGTGTCAAATTAGCAGTTATTAGTTTACTTGAATCAAGCCCTGAATGTTCTGATTTTATATAACCTGAATCTTTTACCATTTTTAACACAAACACATAAACTTTGCAGTCTTTAATTTTCAGGCATATAACTGTTTACCTGTTTAGATTTTAACATTAGACAATGAATAATGAAAACAACAGATATTTCTTATTATTACAGCTTTCTGTTTTCCACAATCATTGCTTATTTGTCTGATATAAGACTTAACTTTGTCTAAAATATGTTACAAATGCAACTTCCTAGCCTTTTTGTCGCTGTCATACCTTACACTAACCCTTAATCTGATTTTTATTCCACTCAGAGTTAATGAAAATGTTTCTATATTCTGTAAATAGCTAACTTCCAAATGGCTTTGGAAATATACTTCTCATCTTGTATCACTCCACCTTTTGAAAGCATATTAAAAATGTCTGTGCCTTTTACCATAAGCAAAGTTGTCATTCCTATTATCCTAATTCAATAAATTACTGATATTCTCAGTTTTCTGAGGACATCTATCTTAAGGGAATAGGAAACATGTGAGTTTATTCAAAACAGCTTTTGTGAAAAGAAAGCTATAGAAATTTGAAAGTTCACAACTGCATATGTCTTCTCCATTTGCAAAAATATTGTTTCAAAACTTGGCCTGTCACTATATCACTCAGCATATTTCATGTTAATGTGTGGTGTACATGAACTTATAAATGATTAATTCTTTCATGTAGTCTTTATATTAGATATCCTATTTATAATCCAGTTGGAATGTTCCATGAAAATCTTACTCCAGGATTCAATAAACTCAGTGTAGACTTCGCACAGATCTACATGGAGTTTACATATTAGCTTGGTGGTGTGTGGCACAAGGCTGTATGCAATGCATATCAATGAGGCACGGAACGCCTAAACTAGGTTTTGTGGCTGGCAACAATGTTGCTGTCCTGGAAACCATGTCAGCAACCATGGATATCAATTCCTTGTAAAACAGAGCACCTACAGTCCATGGATTTGCATGGAATGCACAATGACCACCAGAACGTGAGACATAGCTGTGAATCTGTTAGTTCAAAATATCTCCACAAAGCCCAATGTAATGCTGGGAGGGACATTTAACCAGAAAAAGGAACATGACTGACATAGATGTTGCATAGACATGTGGTAGAATGAAACTCAAACATACTTGTCATCTTCTTTGGGCAAGATATGGGTCAAAGGCATACATAATGGGGGAACAAAGGCCCCAAAATATGGACAGATATTTAATACTGTAATTCCAAATTCACAAAGTTCATAGCATAAATAGGTTGTACATTAGCATGAACTGCCTGAAGAGCATGGAGTTTGAAACTCAAATGTCAGTCATCAGTTTCTGACTTCACTCTACAATGACATGTCAATGATATGTCAGAAAAAAAAATGTAATGAGGAAAAAATTACAAATACGAGATAAAATCTGGACATTCTGCACAAACCAGGACAGTTAAGAGGTATGCACTCAAATGCATGTAATACTGGCTCACATCAGTGCATAGATCATCCCAGTAATTTGTCAGAAACCCTCAATTTGATAAGGAAAACATCTGGAAATCCTTGGATTATCTGGACAGTTGAGAGGTATGAATGTGAAGTATATCGTCCAAATGCAGTACAGGATAGTGCACCTATAGTGCAGAGTATTGTGATATCCCATACTTGGCATTCTGTACTAAAGCTGTGTTAATGATCTGTAACAGAAAATGGGCTGCCATGTAAAATGATCACTCAGGGGAAGTGTGTATAATGAATAAGGACACAGAGATGAATTGTAGGAATGAGCACAGGGAAATAATACAGGTGAAACTTCCTCATGTACAGCACAGGAGACCATGTGAATGGCAGATGTTTGTAGCAGCAACAAGAAGCACATATCTGTACGGTACAGTATGAACTGTACATTAAAATGTTTTGTCTGTGACTGTTACACAAGGTGACATAACAATGGGGAGGATGTCTGTGTGGAATAAGCATCCTTGCATGAATAATGCAGAGGACATCTATCAGGGATCTGACATACAATTGGGGTAGGGTGCATATTGTGAAGCTGTTATGCCTGAATATGAGTGTATTCTCAGCAGAAGTCTCTAGCAAGGTGGCCACAGGTAAAGGACCATGGAAATCATTACAATAGCCAACCACAATCATGGACAATATCACAATAATACCACCACTAATCTCATGCTTCTGACATAACATATGTGGTGTGGAGTGATAAGAGCTGAGACTGCATACATATACTTTAACAACTGTCATGATACATCCACACTCCATGAGAGTAACCATGCATGCTGTCCTGGCACTGTAACATCTGCTGGAGCTGTATAGAGGGGCACTGCTATATCAATAGAGGCTAGTTGCCTTGTGTGCATGGCATATATATATATATATATATATATATATATATATATATATATATATATATATATATATATATATATATATATATATATATATATATAGAGAGAGAGAGATACAGCACAATCCACACTGTCATGGAAGAGAAGAGATACATGCTATTAATGCTATCAAACACCTATGTATGTAGTGTGCGCATAAGCAGAACAGGAAGCACATATGCATTTGGTGTAACAACATGAGTGCTGTTACACACCATCAAACAGTCATGTATATTTCACAGAAAGAATACCTAGGTATGGTCAATAACATGTGTGACAGTGCACTGCAACAAAGGTGGTATACTTCATTCACACATCATTGAAAGATGTGTAGGGAGGTATATGAAGAAGTTTGCATTGTACACAGTTATAAGTGTGATGAAGGCTAGGAACCATGAAATTATTATGGCCTCTGATGTACATGTCCTTCACATACCCAGTACTTGTGTTACATTCAAGTGAGTAGTCAGCACTGTGACAACATGCTGGTGGATGCACCATTTACTGTCTATCCCAGTGAACAGGTCACATACCTATTGGTCTGATTATAGGGTGTGATGTCCATGTTATATTTGGGTAGTATGTCTGTTTCCTGATTCAACAAAAATCCCTCCATGTTTCTTGTCAATGAAGGTGTTGTCATGGCTGTGGCAGCAGTTTGTGGTATGTATTGATACTGTCTGTATTATAGTAATATCATTGTTGGAGTCAGTCATTGCCCACAGGGTGTGGTCATTCAGGCAGCTGTTTGGACACATTGTTTGTATGTCATCTGTGATAGCCATTAATTAACTACAGGGCAGAAAAGGGTCTAGCAGATACCCTTGATATACCAGCCTGATCACTGGACCTGAGATATGTGTCACATCACATATTTCAACATAGTGAGATGCCATGTATGTCATACACTGGTCTAACCATTTGGTGATATAGCTGTTTATGGCCACATATGACAATGTTGATTGAATACCTCAGAGTAGATTTGCGTCAAATGCCTTGACCTGTTCAAGTTCCACAAGATGATACTGTTATCATCATATATGCCCTTGATGACCTCTTTGAGGACATCTATCAGATGTAGCAGACTTTATACAGCAACAACTCACACAGATCTATTGTTCATATCTAGAATATTATGAATGTACACGTAGAAGAGGTCCATGATAACATGTTGATCTACCTAACAGTCGAGGAGTGTTAGGATGTCTCTATATATGCATATATTAGGTGCATTCCCCCCAAATAAAGTGGATGCATGTTGATGCACACCCGTATATAGGAACATAGGCCTTGTGGAGGGCATGTTGAACTGTGTATTCAACCATATCATGTATGTACTCAGTCACACCCCAGGTGATCTGTGATGTTCTCAGACCCCACTGATTTCATGTGATAAACCTGGATGAAGGTCTGACAGTGCATACTGCTTATTGTGATCTGGCCTAGGGTTTTGACACAATCACACATGCAAGTATCATTGAGAAAATGTCCAAACTGGGCATTAAAATGTTACATCAGTTTATGAGTAACCAATTGGATCACTGAAAGAACATATCAATGTGAAATTTGGTGAATCGACCAGTACCAGTAGAGCTGCCACCACTGGCAAACTCCAGGGATATGTGCCTGGCCCTTCACTTTCTGAAGTATATTTTTCAATAGTTCAGGTTAAAGTATATGGCCTTTGGCTTACCAAGTTTGCCAATTCTTGCATATTGTGTGCAATCATTGAGTCCACCAATGGCGATAACAGTACAGGAGGAACAAACACACATAACTGAATGGTCACAAAGGCACACATGCAAATAAATTCAGAAATGTGTGTTTGTAATATTGTCCATCTGAAAAGTGGAGTTCCATGTTAATCACAGTATCAACAGCAGTCCTGCTATGCAGAAACTCAGTGATGCAAACAGTGGAAGCACATGTAGATAGCAATCTGAACATTAACCACCAAATATCCACATTGCTATTGAAAGCCTATGTTGTGCACATCATAAGTCACACCATCATACTGAGATCATTTGATTGTATGACAACACTGCAGTCAAAACTCATTACAACACTAATAGAGTATAATGCTCTTTTTTTATGTACCTCACCAGAGACATGTACCAGCTGGAGACACCACAGGGCTTTTTCAGCAAGATAGTACAGGGCCTAAAAACCATGCCATGATGGATGTGGATAGATTAAAAGCCATGTCACTGTAATCTTTATTGTATAGGATGACATGACTTCTGCCTGGCATCCAGGCCAGTCTCTGACCCTGCCCTGGTGGGAGTACTGCATATCCAAAAATGTGATATAGCTGATGACATAAGCAGTGTCTGCTGTGGAGAATATAACATATTCATACATACATACATATACACACACATATATATATATATATATATATATATATATATATATATATATATATATATATATATGTATAGATAGATATACATGCTGGTGTAAAATGCTCTCTATAATGTCAAGCAACAGTTCACACACACACACACACACACACACACACACACACACACACACACACACACACACACACGCGCTAACTTTAAACCTTTAAGTTGCACATAATTGAAGAATTAACAGTATTGTATAGTTGTGAAGTGTAGTCTTTGAACCCTCAACCTCAGACTAAAGTCTAATATTGTATTCTTGGTTTGCACTACAGACTAATGCATGCATACTTGCTTTTACAGTTGAGATATGCATACTCAATTTGAAACAACTCTATAAAATACCAAAAAAAAATCTATCAGTAACCTATAATGCCACAATAACACTACTCTTCTGCTGCATACATACCACATGCTTCCCTCATCTTCACAAGTGTAGCCTCATGGGTTCTTACATTGGCCTCCAGGTCCATGACAGCTGTGGAAAAAAACAGAAAAGAACAGAATACCATTATGAATACCAGTCTTCCATATATATTCAGCTTGTACGTCTTACAGGTACTCTCTGTAGTTAATGCTTACACAGTTGTGAGATGCCCACAGTCATAAATTCCTTGATTGAAGCATTCTGACTTATGCTGGGAGCCAGAATAGTCCCCCTTCAGAAGCCTGTCACTGTGGTGTTTGACCAAGAGTCCAATAAAAATCTTGTACTGCTGGACACCCCATCTGTGTGCCCTAAATCTGACACCTTCTCCAGAAATGCCTGCTGTGTCTACAATGGATCAGCAACAATGGAGAGTGATGGTTCTTCACCAGTTCCAGTCATCATGTTTACTGGGAATGTGTACACTGTTTAAAAATGTTGCCATCCCACAAACACAGTGCTCAGCAGTGCGCACCTCTGGGCACCATGTCTGTGTGATGGTAAGAGGAGTGCAACAGTAGCAAGCAAAGCAAATTCAAGGTTATTGGATGTACAGGCAGTTGTGTATGTGTGCTAGACAAATGTGAAGGCCATGGCAGTCCAGATAGCAGGAATGTACTTACAGAAATATAGTAAATAATATACCCACAGTCATAGATTTGATAATAAATGTGATACTACATCGATAAATGAATACATAATTGACATAATACTAGTGACTCAGCCCTCATACATATAATTAATATCAGTTACACCATGTCAAGTGTTACAAGTGAGAGAGACTATATTGGGAAGTGGAACAGCATTAAAAGTGCATGGAATATACTGCATTCAAACCCAGGGCCATCTGCATGATAGTCCTACACTTCACACTTGTTGTCACAAAAAGGTTGAGAAAAAATATTTTCTATGTTTCAGTTCATTCCTATAAACTACAATGTCACAACAGTTAAACAAAGGTTGCACACCCTGTATTAGAACCCAGAACCATCTGTACTTTAGTCCTACACTTAACACCTGCTGCCACAGCATTAGTCACATGCCATCCCTTATTTTACTTATTATTCTTAAGGTCTCAGTGTTTTAACTGCAGTGCAGTGTCACTTATCATCAGGTTTGTGTGATGCACAGTAGTATTAAATTAATGCATCCAGTTTCTATTTTTGGCTGTCTAGGTTCTGTCTGTGCAGTTGTCCTGTTTGCAAAGTGCCACTCTTTGTACAAATGAGATAACCACAGCCAAACCTGACAGTAATTTTTCTCAGTCTCACATGCTTCCTCTAAGTGTTGCATTGCACAAACACCGGCCAATAAAGAAAATGAAAAAAAGAAAGAAAGAGAGAGGTAGTTAAAATGAGGAAAAGCAACCTATGACATACACACTAGAAAACGTTAGTACACATGTGACATTATTACATAGATCTGGATTTGAACTCTCACTTCAATGCAAATTCAGAACAGAGGATGGGTACCTTATTCCTCTTTGCTACACAAACAGCTTTGCAGTAAGGAGTTTAACTCTATGCATACAACAAACTGCAACAGCATCTACAGTGATACCAAACCATACAAGCATTATTTATAGATTTAGTTCTTTTGGATGTAGTGCACCTAGTAATCACACAGCCTGTCATGATTATTGCTTGCAAATATACAGCTCTGTCTTACATTTCTGTTTTGCTGGTCATTCTTCTTGTATCTGAGCAGTAATCTGAGACATGTAGTGTATAAATCATTCTGTATCATTGACCTTAAAATGTGTAAGGATATTAAGTGGAAATACTATCATATGCAGATGACAAAAAATGAAGGGCAGGTTGGATGTGAAGTAACACAACCTGTGACTGGTATGCTGCTTACTTACATTTCCAGCCTTACGTCTACCACTTTGTAGATGCGACCTGACTCACCCACTGGAAGTAAGGCTGCCTGGAGTGCTTCTCCCATCCACTAATCAGTCATAGTTGCAATCCATTAAAACCAAACACTGAGGGAGTGGCTGCACTATGTTTACATATCCTACACAGATTCAATTTTGTGTGATTCAGCAAGTCTAATGAGTTCATTCCTCATTTGCATCTTCACTGTGCTGACAGTCCTGACTCTATACCATATAAAAAGGCAACCATTTAGCTAATCAAACCAATGGTGAGGAGACTTGTTTATGTGGAGAAGAGTGAAAATATGCTATTACTATGAGATATATCCACACAGAGGAGTACTGAACTTCAGAAGGCATGCTTCCATTTGTTCAGCTACATACTTCATATACTGGAATGCATTTAAGAAAATTCTGAAGCAAAGGATTTTACACTTGTATCTGTATGCATTACTTAGAAGTGTACTGATGGCATGGGCATGTTTGCCAAGCCATTTTAGAAGTAAACATGATTACCAATACAGGAAAACGCAATGTGCTGTGATAATCATGTACAAATGTTTCAGTTCCTTTGATAGAACCTTTAACATTTCAAAGATGGTTTGTTAGCAAAATGTGTCATTTTCCTGTTCTTTTTTTGAGGGGGGAGCAAAGGTGTGTTACTGTTATGGCACAAACAAGGATAGACTGTTCTTTTCTAAGTGATGGAGCAAAGTTGAGTTACTGTTACGGAACAAACAAGGATAAACTGTTCTTTTGTAGGTGGGGGAGCAAAGTTGAAGTTACTGTTATGGCACAAAGAAGGATATGTTGCTCCTTTTACTCTCCTTCTTTTTCATCCTGCCTGTCTTTCATATTTCACATCTGTAGACTGTTGCATGCTTCTACAAGGGGTAATACTGACTGGCTACCTTTTCTGTTTTATCTGGAAACAAGTAATCCTTACTTACATGATACTTACATGTATTATCCTTCTGTTGTCCTGTAGGACATCTAGTAGTACACCACCCAAGCATGTCAATCCTTCGAGACCCCCCCTTCATCGATGCCAAGAATCAGGTCATATCGGATGCCTTTAGACAACATGGTACTTTTCTTCTGGAAAGGAGACAGGGAGCTATGTCAAGTAGGATGCAAATTTGGCAACAGATAGCCGCTGATCTGGATGCTGTGGTTGGCTACAACAGGACATACAGTCAGGTGCACCACAGAGCCACTGAAATGATCATATCTGTGCGAAGGAAAGCAGCTGAAGTGGGCAGTGACCAAATGGTACCAGGGGAGAACCTGCTAGGGAGCCACCACTAACACCCAATGAAGAGTTCCTGGCCAATATCAGGGATCCAGACAGCTAACAGGAGAGTGTTGTCAGAGACAGCAAGCATATCCCAGGAGGAGCTTCCAGGTAGGCTTTCCTATCTCAAACATTGAATACTGCTGTATAGTAAAACAACTGAAATCAATACATTACTCCTGTGTCACATGCATTATTTATGGGGGGATAAAGATTGGTAGTTATTAGCTTAGTTTTCAGTTGACAGCCATGTCCTAATTGACACTATATTTAATGGATGTATAAAGGGGAACAAGTATTACCACCTGTGTTACTTTTAATTGCAATGTTGTTGCCCTTATCCTTGGTTAACTTCTTCCAGGCCCATCCTACTTACACAGGAGACTCATCTGCAGATGGTAATCCACACATTTTTATGTCAGTACTGATGAGCAATTGAAAGAAATATTTTAGTGTGTGCTGTTGATGCCAGGCCTGTTGTGTTTACTGCTATAGTGTCTTTAATAGTGACACTACTGTTAGTTTGTTAGCATATACTGGAATAGATTAGTGTAGGTATTAATATTGTTCTGTGTTTCTTGCTTTTTATGAGGGGTGATTATGCAGTGGAAGTGTGGGACCTCTGCTACCTGATGTCAGTGTCTCATCAGACTCTGATGATGATGATGCCCAAACTGAGGTACAGTCAGGGGGTGCAGACGTTGAAGCTGATGCTGAGTTTGACATACAGCCATTCCCTGCAATTCCACTGGACACAGCCAGTAGGCCTACACCTACCCATTCCAGTAGCACCACAGGTATTGGACAGGTGGAGAGTGAGGCCATTGATCAGATAAGTATGGTTACTGTGGCTGCAGTCCTGTGGAGTCTGGCTGCAGCCAAAGTGTGTGTAAGGTGCCATGCAGGAGGGTTGATATGGGGGCTCGGAGGGAGCCTGCTGTCCCTCCTCCACCTGGTGCAGGTGTCTTTTCCTGTGCCAGAAAACATATGTTTAAGGTTATCATGGTGGCACAGGAAAGTTCCCAGAGGTGCTCCAGACAAATGCTCGGGGATATAGATGTGGCTCAGGCTGATATGCATGAATGCCTCCACTGTGTTGACAATTCCATGGCCTGGATGAATGACACATTGGAACGTGGAGTGTCTATCATGGGACATGCAGTATCTGTGATGAAACATCTACTGGGAGAGGAACAGAATCCTCGTGGGTGTAGGTCAGCCACATCATCTGCTGTCAGCCAATGTGGCCATGCCCAATCATGTTCATAGTGGCAGTATTTCCACTGCACCATTACTGAGTGTACTGTCCACAGACAGATGTGGCAGGCCATGGGATCATGGTCCTGCCCATCCCCATGAAGGGAGATCACCTAGCAGACACTAGTCACATTCAGGAAGCAACAGTGCATCTAACTGTGAACATGGATGTGGCAGTGCAACTCTTGGCAGAGCCAATTCTTGAGGTTGCAGATGATAACAATGAACTGCCACCTCTACCATACACAGTTCACACTTGTCTGACATACCAAGATGTAGTACTAGCACAGAGCTTGGCTGTGTCCATGCAGACTCTCACACACCAATTTCACCTGGATGACCCCTACAGACACACACACACACACACACACACACACACACACACACACACACACACACACACACACACACACACACACACACACACACACACGCACACACAAGCACACACACACACACACACACACACACACACACACACACACACACACACACACACACACACACACACACACACACACACACACACACACACACATAACACACACACACACACACACACACACAAAAACGCAACAGTTTCGTGGTTCAGCCGTGCAACTTCAAACTTATTTTGTCTCACTGGCCATTTGTAGCGTTATCCAGATGTCTTCCAGCTTTTCTTTCTTACTCACACACACTCACAATCCTTTAGTGTCAGCCTAGTACTCCTGCTCCCCTACACAACACTCTCTGCAAGTATTGATAACTGTGCCATATCCCTGTTTTCTATCTTTTGGATTCAGGGATACATAAGCATAATACGTAATCCTGTCTGGTGGACATCTACAATTAATAAACTATATAAAAAAATGAAAAAAAATTTCTGTCCAGAACCAAGAAGGAGCAGGTGCCCATTGGAAGCAATCTCTCCTTAGCCTGAACATCCAAATAAGAGCACTAATGAAATCCTCTAAAGCCAACTTTGAGTCCAAACTGGCCACATCTACTAGAGACAATCATAAGGCCTTCTTCACATATGTCTACAATCTCAAAGGAAGTACCTATATCTGTTCAGAATTGGTGGTCAAGGGCACCAAGTACACAAATGCTGTAGATATAGCCAATCTACTGGCTGACAGATTCAGCAAAAAATGTTCCCGTCTGTCCCCCCTTCAGTAAATCAGGACATCCCCAGTACCTGTCCACTCACCCCTTATCTCTAGGGGAACAGGTCATCACTGCCCTCTCAAAGGTAAAAAATACAGCCTCCATGTAACATCCCAGGCTGCATCCTACATGAACTCAGGCATGAACTTTCAGTACCGGTAGGCACCCTATTCAACCAAAGCCTGAGTATCAGATCTGTCCCAGCTGAGTAGAGGACAGCCACTGTCATCCCTTTACACAAAGGTTGAGTGTCCACCGATCCAGGAAATTACAAACCCATCACCCTAACTAGCATGATCTGCAAGGCCATGGAACAGATTATCATGGACCTCCTTAACAGGGACATTCATATCCTCCAAACACTCAACCCCACACAGTTTGGCTTTGTCAAGGAGAGGTCATGTCTGTTAAATTTGGTCAACTTCTTTGAGACAGTCACCAAAGCCATGAATGAGGGGAAGATGGTGCACAGCACCTGCCTTGACCTGGCCAAAGCCTATGAATCTCTTCCCCATTCGGGCATAGTAGATAGATTCTCTCAACTAGGCATCAATACATATGTTACCAGATGGGTAGCAAATTGGGTCACTGATAGAACTCACATAATCAAAGTAGGGGAAGCCACCTCAAGCAGTAGTCCCATAACAAGCTGCATATCCCAGGGATCAGTCTTGAGGCCTCTATTTTGGATATACTTCTCTGAGGTGCAGGCCAAAACTATTGGGCTATGGCTGACCAAGATGCAGATGACTGCAAGTTGGGTGCAGTCATCAGTTCCTCAAGTGATGTTGATGTCCTCCAAGAGGGTCTCACCCAAACAAATGACTGGTGCCAGAAACATGGCCTCAAGCTGAATGGCAAAAATGCATCATCATCCCCTTTGGGGAGAGTGACGTCCCCACATATTATCATATTACTGACAATGTCTTAAGTACACAATCAGTAGTGAGGGATTTGGGCACCCAGGTTGACAGCAACCTGACTTTTGACCACTATGTTGCTTCCAGTGTATGGAATGGTTAATACATGGCCCATCTCATAAGTAAGGGCATTTCATCCAGGGACAAAGAGGTCATAACATCCCTGTATTCATCCCTTAGAAGGCCAATTATTGAGTACAATGCCCCCTTTGGCATGCACCTTGCAAAGCAAATGCAGCAACTGGAAAGACCACAGAGGTTCCTCACCAGGAGAATCCATGGCCTGAAACATCTACCCTACACAGATAGGCTGAAAGCCATATCCCTCTACTCAGTTTCATACAGACTCCTCAGAGGTGACCTCTGTCTGGCATACAAAGCAATCTCAGACCCCGCCTTGATGGGACTGCTGCAAATCCACAAGTCAAGCTCTACTCTAGCAACCCATATGCACAACCTCAAACTGGTCTGTGATATCACTAAGACTTGTTGGCAGGACAGATTTGTGTCCCAGTGACTCCCCAATCTGTGGAATAGACTCCATCTCCATGTCAAGCAGAGTACTTCATTATCCCTTTTTAAGAGCAACCTGGATAACTGGATGGGAAACAGAAAATACACCCCTGGGATTCCACCTGTGTCCCTGCTGGTCAGGGGCCTTGGGTGCTGACTTGTCTAAATATAGGCTAAACTCTTGGCTGGGCTTATAAGCTCTCAGGGCCAATTGGCTAGTAACCACCTATGATCCTATGAAAAGCAGAAAAATAAGAAAGAACATATATTATTCAGAGTATCTTCATGTGCATTTCTCTTTTCACTTGATAGTCATTATTGTGTTTTGAAGGTCATTTATGTATGGTTTGCTACTGACACTAACTAGAAACTGCAGTGCATACAACATGGTCTTCTGGCTGAAACCTCCGTAACTTATTTCTTTGAAAAACTCTTTTCTTGCAGGTGAAAATTCTATGTATGCAGTTGTCTGAGAGAAAAAAAAATGTTTACATAACCCACCTTTCCTGATAATTGATCTTATCTTGTTACTGCACAAAACAGAACATTTGAATTTATTTGAAATGCTGAAATCATTGCTATATAGAATGCAGTCATTTGATCTTTTTTTATAATAGATATTTCTTGTCTAACCTGGGTGGCTACAAATAGCAGACATGATGTTACACATTCACATATGCTACTGTTTTAAGATTTTAACATTGAAATGTTGACATTTTCTTACTATTGCAGTTTGATAATTCATGTCAAAGCAATTTTCTTTTCATTTTTACTCCAGATTGCCTGGAGAAGTTCTGTCTGTAAACATAACAATTAAAAATACTTTAAGCATTCTTTTTTTCCTGGCAATTTGTATGTCTTTCTGTTAGAAAATGTTGCCATACACTCAGTAGATATCATGTACTAAACCATTCAGCTTCCATTAATGACTTAAAAGCCAGAACAACATGAATGTATTAGTTTGAGGCTCAAGGTGAATCTCCTTTAAAAAAAAAATCTAATTTAACTTCTTTAACATGATTCAGTGCACAATGTGAAAGGCAGTGCTTGCTTACAGTCTGGTCATATTAGAAGAATGATTGATTTTCAGTGGTACCAGTTTTACAGTCTCATCAGCTCCCGAGGCATCCACTATCATATGTTAAGGTCAGCTGTTCCAGTCCCTTTTTTGATAATTTTTCTCTGACCTTGTGGATTTAACAGGATTATTCTATAATAACTATTCGACTAGTAATGAATACTTCATAATGGATCCCTTTTCTCTTCCTATTGCCACAACTCTCCATCTTCATTTAGCCATGCAGTGCCTTCCATCTGCAGCCAAACAAGATAGTGTACTAGATTATTTTTTCATTTGCAAATATGGCTCATGAAATGTACAAAAAAATCTTACTGCTTGTGAATGTGGATATCCCACCACTGCCCACCAATTAATTTGTGATGTGGATATCCCATCAATGTCCACTAATTAATATGTGATGCCCATGCTCTGGTTCAGTAATCAAGGAGCTTCAATCTTCACCACTGGCAATAGTGAGGGATGTACACAATGGGAGGATTACAAGTACACACACAGTAAAGTGCAATTTCCCTTAAGAGTGCACAGAGATCACAGTCAGGCTGGGGCTGGTTTCTTCCACTTTCTCCAGATCTCCGGTAAGACTCCCCACTGGCACAGCTATAGGGTTAAGATCTCAGCTGAGTGGCCAACCTAAGACCTCTGGCACCCTCTCTGTCCAACCAGTGCTTTGTGTCCCTGCCCAAGTAGCTGATACACACACTTTGAGATTTTATTTATATACAAATGCACACACATACCTGGGAAAGGCTGGCACAGGTTTACTAGCTATGATCCCTTCTGCCCAGACTATAAGGTAGTTATCACTGCTATCAACCCCTATTATCAGCTACTATAAGGCCCTTACAAAGGGTGTTCAATCCTACTACGTAATGTTGTTAATAATCCAAATTGTAGTTGTGACCAAATCTTGCAAGGCTATTTAGGAGTGGCCTGTACAGTGTCACCAAATACATATGCAAGTACACTAATAGCTTAAATACGTCTAAAAAATATCAGCTACAAAGATAGGTTTAAATGTATTTAATAATAAATAATAAAAGACTAAAGCAACACTCAATAAACAAACACAGTTACTTCAGAGTTCAAAATCACAGGAAATATTTTAAAACAACACTGCAGGACAGTCTCAAATAAATAGAGAAAGCATCAACTAAGATGAATCTTTACTATGTTCCTATCTATATGTAAGAGAGACACTATGCCCTAAGTCTTACTTATAGACAACATGCAGGCAGAAGTGCTGAGTAGATGTTTCTATGTCCAAGACAGGATACAAAATGCCTAGTCACTCTCTCTGACAGGGTTCTTAAATTAATATCACATATTACTGCTGGGATAGCCTGGATGACATCGCTTTGTCACCTGACTTCAGTTCCCAGGCTAAAACAGAAACTAATAGAATTTTTAACATCTCTGTGTGAGAAGTACATCATTCTCAGATTGTTGCACAGAACTGGAAGTCGTAAAATAATAAAACACATTACATTTTAAACCTAGTAATGAATTTTCTTTCAGGACAATAGAAAAACTTCTAGCTCAGACATTGTCTCTGCTATTGAACTGAAACTGAGAGATAACACAATCGTAAAACACTTTAATTTCAACTTATTTTCTTGAAATTTTTGCAAGTTAACTCTATATGTTCTGGCTTCTGCTATTAAAACATACATTTGCACTGGTATACAGTTTATATACATTTCTGTTCTTTTCCAGTAGGGCAGACTGTGGACACATTCTTGAAGCTCAGCAATGTACAAACCCTGTTCAACACACACTTCTGCACCAGTAGTCTAATATACACATAACATATAGTTCTCTTACAGTTGTAAGAGCAACATATGAATCATATTAATATTCACAAATGACACGATTATTTACAAAATTCCAGATAGCTGGGCTGGCAGTGTCACATTTCTTCCCTCCCCAAAAACTCAAGCTAGTTTTTCAAGTAAAACTTGAGAAACGTTATTTGAGAGGGTGAACCTATCTAGGAATACACTACCCCATTCCCTGTCTTGAGCACCCATCTGTGTTGGCATTGCTAACCCCACTGTGGTGATGCACTGTCATATCATATGCTTGCAACCCTAGGGTCCACCTTAGTAGCTTGGCATTTTGCTGGCTGGCTCAATGTAGCCATGTTAAGAGACTGTGGTCTGTAACTACAGTGAATTTCTATCAATACAGATAAGGCTGAAGTTTCTGCAGTGCCCACACTATGGTTAGGCATTCCTTTTCTACAGCTGCATACATTCCTCCCTGGGTTGAAGCCTATGACTCAGATATACCTCTGAGTGCTCTTTCCACTCTGAGGAATCCTGGCTAAGTACAGCCCCCACTCCATGGTTTGAAGCATCCACCTGCACAACAAATTATTTGCTGTAATCTGGAATGGCTAACACAGGGGGTCCTCCCAAAACTCCTTTAAGTTTCTGCAATGCCTGCTCACATGCTGGGGGTCTACACTACCTTATCTGGCCTGTTTTTCCTTGTCAGATCTGTGAGGGGAGCAGCTGTGTTACTATAACTGGCAATAAAATTTCTGTAGTACCCTGCTGTCCCTAAGAATGCACTCACCTGTTTTTTCATAGCAAGGGCAGGCCATGCCTGAATAGCTTTTACTTTGGCAGGTTCTGGCCTGATCTTACCACTCCCCACTCTATGCCCAAGTAGGAGACCTCTGCCATACCCACCTGACATTTGCTGGGCTTAATGGTCAAACCTACCCTCTGTAGTCTACCCAGCACCTCCCTGACATGTTGAAGGTGCTCTTGCCAGGAATAGCTGTAGGCGGTAATATCATCAAGGTAAGTGAGGGAAAAATCATCCTGGTGCTATTGGGATATACTCTACCAGCCTCTGGAAAGTTGCTCGGGCATTTTTCATCCCAAAGGACAACTTTGTGAACTCATACAAGCCAAAAGGATCACAAAGACTGACCTCTCTCTAGCACTGGGTGTCAAGGGCACCTGCCAGTAACCCTTGGTAAGATCAATAGTGGTAAGATACTGAGCCCCAACAAGCTGCTCTAGGGCTTTATCTGTCCTAGGCATGAGCTAAGCATCTGAGTTTATATGACTATTTAATGTCTTGTTGTCTATACAGAACTTGGTGCTGCCATCCTTCTTTGGTACTAACACCACCGGGGAGACCCAGGGACTGCTGGATTCCTAAATTACCCCTAGGTCCAACATTTCCTGTATCTCCTCCCTCAGGTTCTGTTTGACTCAGTAAGGCACCCTATGAGTGGCCTGCTTAACAGGCCTTTGGGGTCCTGTATCCACATGGTGCTGCACAAGGAGGGTGCACCATGGTTTCTGAGTGAACATGTCCCCAAAGTCCTGTAACACTGCTTGGATTTTGAGAGAGGATAGTTGCTAGGGCATTGATACCCCTTCCGGTGAGGTGTCAGCCTGAGCCTCACTGAGGACATCAGTCATCAGATGTCCCTCAAACTTCTCCTACCATCTGCTGCAAATACTCATCATAAGGGCCTCCCTATCATGGTAAGGTTTCATCATGCTAACATGGTAGAATTCATGCCCCTGCTTCCTGTCTAGCAGTTCTACCATGTAGATAACATCACTGACTTTCCTTACTACTTTGAAGGGTCCCTCCCAGGCTGCCTGCAACTTGTTGGGTCTGACAGGAATGAGAGCCATTACCTGATGCCCTGTAGCATACTCTCTAGCTCGAGCATTCCTGTCATACCAGACCTTTTTCTGCTGTTGGGCTTCTGCCAGGTTCTCCTGGGCCAAGCCCATGAGTTCCCTGTGCCTTGTCCAAAGGTTTAGGACATATGCCACAACAGACTCCTTGTGGGATTTACACTCACCCTATCACTCACCTCAAATCAAATCTAGAGGTTCCATCACCCTATGCCCATACAACAACTCAAAGGGTGAAAAACCTGTGGATTCTCTGGGCACCTTTCTGTAAGCAAACAACAGATGGGGCAAATATTTGCCCACTCCCTCTTAAACGTGGAAATAATAATCCAAACGTTCAACGTTGAAACCACAGATTAACCAATGAACAAAAGTCCTGTTTAAAATCCAAACTGTTTTATTGAAATAATACACTTCTCATATCATTTTGCTTAGCGCTTTCACCCACTATACATGGTTAAAGAAATAAACACTTAAAAATAAAAGTACATAAATTCTACAAAAATGTACAATAATATGCATGTACAAGTTAAAATCATCCATGCATATATGCTCCTATTAAAAAATACCATATATCTAAATTTCATATTATGTTAGAATAAGTATTTTTTAACATTTTTTACATGATTTTTTCAATATGAAATTTTGATATATGGTATTTTTTAATACGAGCATATACGTATGGATGATTTGAACTTGTACATATATATTATTGTACATTTTGTAGAATTTATGTACTTTTATTTTTAAGTGTTTAATTCTCACAAATTAATGGAAATAATGCTTTTTCAGCATTGAATGTTATTAACATATTTATACGAGTGGTATCACTTTAAGGGTGGATTACTATGATAGTTTTGGAACCTAAAATTGCAATTAAATGGCTATGAATCATTAAGTTAGTGTTCTGAGGAAGCCCACATATAGTGGGTGAAAGCGCTAAACAACATGATATGAGAAGTATTTATTTCAATAAAACAGTTTGGATTTTAAACAGGACTTCTGTTCATTGGTTAATCCATGGTTTCAACGTTGAAATTTTGGATTATACCTATACAGTTGGGTGGTCAACGTTTTCTATACTCTGTTTAACGTGGAAATTAAAGTGCTAAATCTGTTTGAATATTTGTTGGAATAAATCTGATTAGTTTTACTCATCGCATACTTTTCTTTGTGGAGTATTGCAACTGGTGTCCTATGTGATTGGAAGCTGCCTTTATTGGGACCGAGTAGCCTAGCTGAACTGTTTGTGGTTTTTGGTGTATACATACCTATATATACATACTGTACATATATATATATATATATATATATATATATATATATATATATATATATATATATATATATGGAGTGGTGGAGATACAGATAGATATAAAATTAAGTATCAAAATGCTGTTTTAGTAAACTTTTGTATTTGCTGAATACTTTTAGCAAAGAAAATAATGGTTATATATAATATTAAAAGGAGATATCTGTATGTTCTGGTTGAAAGCAAAACTGAAAATAAGAGAAAGCAAAACTTACTATAATTGGGTACACAACAGTATATAGTAAAGAAATTAAAAAAAAAACAACATAATATATGTTAATTGATGGACGTAGTTAATTATTGCAGCTGTGCAAATGTCAGACCTCCAGTTCTGCTGACTACTTGCACAGGTTATATTTTTTAAATTCATTAATCTGAGTGTAGAGTAGCAGTATCTCTCTATGGTGCTTGGAAAAATGATTTGAAAATGAGCACTGATCTCTCCAATTGTTGGCTGGAGGGAAATGCTGAGTATTCTAGGATTCTTTTCAGAAACAGGTGTACTATTATACCTTATTGTCATGTAACACTTTCTAGACCTATCTTCTTAATATTAGAAACTTAATGGAAAAGAAATGGACAGAAAGAAGAATACAAGTATAATAGAAGCTTGTAAATGTACATATTGCATCTGTTTCATGTGGCATCCTGCTTTTATGAATGGACATTTGCATTTGTTCTTGCCCAGTCGATTCCCTCTTTCCAGCCTTTTGTCTAATTTCCTCACTTCTGGCTCCAGAAGTCTGTGCTCTTATATAAATTAGGAGGGTTATGCAGTCAGCTTAACTTCAGGTAAGGCTGTAAAAGCAAGAGAAAGAGTTCAGAAACAATGTTAGGTCAGACAATCAGGGGGAGTTGAGATGTAATGCAGACCTTTTCTGGCACTAGTCAGTGAGGTATTAAAATCTGTGAAAGTTTTGATGAAACCCCCATGTACATGCATATAAAACATTTAGAACACAAACCCTTATGATGTGTGATATAATGAAAACAACTCTTAGAAAAGATATAGCCAGGGATTAAAGAAAGGGCCATCTCATGCTAAAAGGCTGTGCTCACACAATGTAGTATTTTGTGATTCAGAGATATGTTAGCCACATTGACGAAAGACCTCATTATGGGTAGCTTGCATGTCTCTGCATCACAGCTATTGCCATGATGTGCAGATCAGCAGTGCTCTTCCATTCCTGGTAGATAACTGCTGTAGCTTTATCACATTGGCACATGAGTCCCATCTCAGTCTCTCTCCCACACCCACAAGTATACATTCAGACATACAAACACACAAACTCCTCATTCCTGTACCTCTCCCTGAGTTGCCTTCCCTTCCCTTCTAGTAGTTCCCCCATCTCTTGATCCCTGTACTAGTTTAAGTTCTGTTAAGGTACAAGAGTTTAGACTACTCTCTGGTGTCTAGTGTCTGGTCTATCTAAACAATCCTTTCTTGGTTTGTGACTTAGTATGGAGTTGATTGGTAAGAGAAGTTTTATTTGAATTTATATTGTATTTGTTATCACTGTTTTTCACTGTGTGTAGATAGGAAGGGACTGTTTCTTAACAAGTTTTACTTTGACTCATATATTGTTGTTTTACCTTTAATTTCATTGTTGGTTGTTAGGGATAGGCTTTAGACAGGCAAGCTCTAGCCACCCCAAGGGGCCTAGACAGCTATAAATGTACACATACTGAAGAGAGGAAAATCATGAGCATATCTGAACAATCCCATCTTAGTTTGTGATTTATTTATCTTTATTGTCAAAAAAAAAGTACTACTGTGAGCAATAGTGAGCGACATAAAGGAATTACAACTTGTGTCTGGCTTGTAGAACTTGTATTTTCAGAACAACTTATGTACTTTAGTTGTATATTGATGGTATGATTTCTTGTCATAAAAGTTGATTTAAGTTCTGTTTGAATTCTCTGGTTACTGATTTTGATCTTTTCTTTTGTAATATTGTATTAATTTGAAGCTGAATGTGGAGTTCTTAAATGAGCATGCAATTAAAGATTTGCTAATGCACAAATATCTTGTACAGTGTAATAAATGCTATGTATATTTAAAGGTAACAGCTGATAACAATGGTGATCTGTGTGCCTCGTGTCAAAAGCTGGATGATTTGCTTACCATTGTTAGAAGTAAATCTAGACTTAATGAAGATGACTGCACTTGTGCAACTGGTACGGCTTGGAGAACTGTTGTTTCATATATTAATGACTGGACTGGTGAGTTAAATAATGTTAGGCAAAGAACAAATAGAACACATTTAGGAAAAATTGCATCAATTTTTTCAAAGATCATTCAACCCCTATGAAACAAGATGATTCCGCTGACTACTCTAGAATTCTGGATGCAAGTATTCAGAAATCTATGTATTCAGTCTGTTTAGAAGGAAACAAAAAAACAAAAAAGAAAGGAAGAAGTTCACAACAAATAACAAGGAAGAAAAAGAAACTGATTAATGACTGTAAAAGAAAGAGAATACATAGTAAAAAGGACACTGCTTTGTTATGTAGCACACTGCTTATAAGAAATGATGATATTTTTCTATCAGAAAACCTACAGTCTACAGAAAAAGGCAACATCTTTCCAACAGAGAAGGTAGAAAAATAGACAAGGGGCAGGTGAAAAGGAAGAAATCAAAACTGAACGTGGAAGGATTGAAGAACATCACTGTAAGAAAAAAAAAGAGAAAGACAGATGTTGACTAGATGGCTCAAGCTATAGCTTTACAATGCCAGCTGGATGATAATTTAATACACAATGAAAACAGTGGCATTAATAGGACTAATAGTGATGAAGATCTATCCTTCGTAACAATTGATAGAGCAGAAATGTTAGAAGCTGAAGATTCTTCAGAGATGGTCAGCAAAGATATTCTTGTAATTGGAGATTCAATTATTAGAGGAACTGATATGTATATTTGCAGAGATGATAATGAACATTGAATAGTGTTATGTTTGCCAGGAGCAAAAATAAAAGATGTGAGACAAGCGTTGGAACATCTTGATGTAAGGAAGTATGACTCTGTTTTTATTCATGCTTGTACAAATGATGTCACCCGCAATAATTCTCTGACTGTTAGTAGGAAACTGTATTGCTTGTACTGGTGATAAGATGTATTTTTCACAAATCACCTATAGAAAGGATAGTCAGGTCATTGTGAATGAAAGTATGTTTTGGGTAAATACCAACATGGAAAAAATATCCTGTTTTAAAAAATGGAAATGTGTAGAGCATCCAAGCCTTGTTTTGGGCACACATGTTCAGACAAGATGGTGTGCAATTGTCAAGATCAGGGAAGAGAATTTTTGCAGCAGATATTTTGCAGTATTTGACTGACACTAGGCAGGACTTTTGCCAGTTCAAAAATTTAACAGCCAACAGATAGCAACATTGGATGCCACTCTGATGGCTGTTAATGCTAGGAGCATTAATAATAATGTTTTTTTATTGGAGCATTTGTTACATTCCTACAATATTGATGTTGTTATTGTTTGGGAAACATGGCTAAAGAACTAGAAACCAGTTCTGTCAGGGTATAAATGTTTTTACTGTAACAGACATTCTAATAAAAAAATCAGGTGGAGGTGGTATGATAGGGATTAAAGATAGCTATGAGACCTATGATAATTACTTGTTCAATGATAACATCAACACTATAGATTGTGTAACTGTGACAATAAAGACAACCCTGGAACATATAACAATTGTTAGAGTGAATATACCACCACAGTCAAGTGCAGATGACCTAGAGGAATTCAAACATTTCTTGCATGAAATACATGAGGGAAGAATAATATTAGCTGTGGACTTAAATTTACCAGAAACAGACTGGAATAATATTGATTCAACAACATTAGTAAGGAAATTATTCACAGCGTATATTCAGGAACATCATCAGACAACCTATGTAGAAGATTCTATAGGAATGAGAAGTGTACTGATTGGTTCTCTGGCAGAACAGATGATGCATGGAACAGACTAACAAATTACATTAAAGCGAGTACTAGTTTAGATATTTTTAAGAACAACCTGGATACTTATTATGTGAACAAGTGTTTTGGTATAATGGCAAGCTAGAAGGGCATTAATGCCCATTACTGAAATATTTGTATGTATGTTTGTATGTAGTGTTTCTCTCAGACCCCAATCCCTATACTTAAGTAGGTGATGTTAAACCACAACATCCCTATGGCTAGTGTTTGCCTCATCTTCCTATCCCCATATTGATGTAGGTGCAGTTAAGGCACACGTATATTATTCCTGGTTGTTAGTGGTTCCTCCCACCCACAATATCTTAACTGCTGCATGTGCCTTTAAGGCAGAAGTGTAATACCTCTGGTGGCTAGTGGTTCTTCTGAGCCGACCACCAATCCCTGTACTGCTGAAGGTTCCATTATGGCAGAAGTGTAGCATTCCTGGTGGATAGTAGTTTCCCCATAATCCTGATTGTGTTCTGATGTAGGTGCCATTAAGGCACATGAGTGGTATCTCTTATGCCTAGTGGTTTACCAGACCATCTAATCCCCATATTCCTTTACATTCTGGTAGATGAACAAGGCATTTTAGCTGTGTTCAATACCATGATGTGGTAAAGCCACCCATGATGACTTACATGTCCAAGCAATTTACTGAATGGCTCGGCATGGAAATACCTTCCTTGTGGCTGTTCTGGGGAGAGAGATCATATGGCTAGTTTGCATATTATTATCCCTTGGACTGCCTCTTTATCATTCAGCATGGTCACAGAGCCAAATCTACACAGTGCTAGAGCACCATGCAGCATTGTGTTTGGGGCTGTTTCTGAATTCAAAAAGGCCACTGCAATGTGTACACAAGCTGTACATACCACTGTAATGGTTATTAATCCCCCCCATAGTTTTCTATGTAGCACATGCATTTCAACACATTTAAGAATTGAGGACATTGTGCAGCATTATTTGTATGTATTGCTGTAGTTCTAGTATAGCTAAGCTTTATTTGATTACAACCAATAGGGGGTTGGGAGGATGGCCTAATGATTAAGGTGTTTGCCTTACAAACACAAGGTGCAGGTTTTGAGTTTCACAAGGGATAATTGGCTAAGCTTAAAATGGCTAGCAAGGGCAGTTAGCTTAGTACTAATCTATGAACCTATGAACTATCATATATGATTATAGTATATTACTATCATAGATTATTTAACATAAGTAAGGAAGAGATATCCCTCATTTTCACAATGATATAAAGGTGGTAATTGCAAATTTGTACACAAAACTTGTACAATTGTGCACAAAACTTGCTGTATTTTTTTTAAACACCGGAAATAGATATTACAAGAATTACAAATTATTTTTATTACTCAGTGGTATACTTGTGATTGGGAACAGGGGGAGAGGAAGATTATCAGGTGGAAGCATATCAGAGGAACATGAATATCCCAAAGCTTGATCCTGAACATGCTGCTCAACTAGCAAAATAAACCACCAAGCTTGAAGTGAAGAACTTGATAATCAAATTAGCTAAGGGGATATCCCCTGGGACATATGGCCTGCTTACAGATCTCTGGGCCTGCCTTTATATTTTTAGTGACAATACTGTTTAATGAAATCCTATGAGTAAGGGAAGTCCCAAATTCTTGGAGAAAATTATGGTCATGATACATATACAAGGGAAAGATCCAGGATACCCATCTTCCATCCAGAATAGTCCCCCTGCGGAAGATGTTGGCTCTGGTGATTTACTAGGAGTCCAGTGAATATCCTGGACTCCTCAACACCCCATTTATGCTCCCTAAACCTGGCACCTTCCCCACAAATGTCTGCCATCTCTATCTCTCAGCAGATCTAGAGCAATGGAGACTGATAGTTTCCCACCAATTCCAGTTATCATGTTTACTGGAGTGTGGACAATTGCACAATACGTTTGAGTGATGGTGCACAGAGAGCAGCAATGCCAAGTAGTGAGGAATGAGAAAATTGATTTTTACACCATGGAATTCAAACCTGGGCATAACAGACAAAATATTTACTTCCACAGCACTGATTTTCTATCTTTGGCATAGAAAAAGTGCAGCTCACACATAATCAGGCATCATACATAAATGCAGGTGATAGTATGAGCTGTTACATATGTACTGTATGTGTGTGACCTGACAAGGTTATTGGTTATAGAGGAAGTTGTGTATGTGTCTTAGGCATATGTGAAGGCTATGCAAGTCCAGATAACGGAATTATACTTACAGAAAAAAAGTACACAGTATGTCCTCAGTCATACATCTGATAATAAATCTGATAATACATAAATAACTAAATAACTAACTAAATAAATAAATGAAACACACAATAACAGTGTATCCCTCATATATATAGCTAATATCACCTCCATTATCTAAAGTATTAAAACTGGCAGTGAATATAATGGGAAGTGGAACAACAGTAAAAGTGTAGGGAATATCTTCTGTTAGAATCCAGGACCACGTGTATGTCAGTCCCAGGGACGTCGGGAGGCATACGCACTGTACTGATTTCAGTACAAGTTATGTAGAAGGGGGGTAGCATTTTAAATTTTCACTTTTTCGCGCTTTACTGCACAATGACGTCAGCTCATGAGGGCAGCCAGTCGGAATGGAGCTCACCGCACATGTATTTCCGGCCAGTTCAAATGCTTTCCGAGCGGGAAGGAGGATTCGTTATGTTGGTCGAGCGGGAAGGAGGATTCGTTATGTTGGTCGAGCGGGAAGGAGGATTCATTATGTTGGTGAAGGGAAGGAGGATTCATTATGTTGGTCGAGCGGGAAGCATTTGGGATTCGTCACTTCATAAGACCCAAGGGTTGGTGAGTAATATAGAGTGTGTGTGTGTGTGTGTGTGTGTGTGTGTGTGTGTGTGTGTGTGTGTGTGTGTGTGTGTGTGTGTGTGTATGCATTTTTCGGCGAATATTCATTTTTAATACTGCAAACCAAACATAGGGCACACGAAGATCTTGTCCAGTATTTTGATTATTGTCTATCTGCATAAATGATAAAGAGTGTTCTGATTCTCAGTGGATATTCTGCTCTCTTTCATTTGATGACATCTCCAAAACAATTCTTAGAAGTGCAATCCTTAAAGATTGTCTTGTACTCAATGATAAGAAGATATCCGGCTAGGAAGAAACATAGGTGCCGAGACCTATGAATCAGTTGCTAACTGCTGTACTACTGTGGTGCTCATGGTTCTGTTTGTGTCATTCTCTTTTATCATTATTGTTCTTAGTCTGGAGGCTAAAGCAGCAGCTACTGGACTGGGAAGGTTTTCCAGATAACTCTGCTTTATTAAACTAGTCAGTTTATTTGAACTCATCATATGAAGTTAGATATTTCCCAACAGAACCCATTTCAAAATTATGTTAGTAAGTATTTTGATGATTTTATTGGTGAATGATACCCATATCTTCTTGACCAACTAACATTTTGTTCTTTTTAAAATGATTTCTGTTTCTTTTAGATTTTATCTGTACTCTCCTTATGTACTACATGGTTTGTTGACTTCAAACTCCAATTTCAGTCTAAAGTCTGGTTACCGACTGTGAACATAGTATTTGCAAAGTCCCTTTCAGCCTCTTTTATGATGATTTATTCCAGATTTGTTATTTTATGTCTAAGAAAATGAGTTCAAGTCCCAAAGAGCATTTCATTGTGCATCCATGCTGATCTTTGAGAAATTTCAACTTTTCTTATCTATATGTATACTTCAGATCAGATTAACCCAACACCTCTTGATAGCATGCCAGATTTTTAAGTTTAGATGCAGCTACACTTCCTGTTATCAAAAAAAACTTCTCCTTTAGAGAAAACTGCTTCATGCCTATGTTTTCCAGATATGTGTAATATTATTCCATCCCATGTTTAAGGCCAAAGCATCTATGATGTTTTTATCATTTGTTACTGCAAGCCTGTTTGTCATGCTTACTACAATTAAGTTGCCAAGCAGCTCACCACACATAAGAAGATTCAATCTGCCCCAGCAGTGTCTCCTGGGCAGGCAAAATTTGGCAGTTTTGTTTCATTGTTTACTGGAAAATGTTCAAAGCAATAGGAAGGTGTATCAAAGAGCATATGTATGTTTCATATGCAAGGCCTATGATTTAAAGCAGCCCAGAATTAATTTTTATCTGCCACGGTAAAATGTATTTTTCTTTGAATGTGGGTTTTAATGTTTCAATGAATGTGAGTTTCAAGGGCAGAGAAGTTTTAATGCCAAGTTTGTTTAGCAGATGTCTTGGTGTTTGTGCTGTAAAATGCAAAATAACACTTTCAAATGAAGTTCAAATCATCATAGAAGTAAATCAGTATGCACATTAGTGTTTATGGTAAATGGAGTGAAATAGCAAAGTAATGGATCATTGGAATGGCTGCAGGGGGAGGCTCCATTAGACCATGTTTTTTTGGGGGGGAAGGGCGGCAAACTAGACAGCCCCAGCTGAACTATACCTCCCAACTGTCCAGATTTTCAAAGAATGAATAGATTTTTTGCTTCTTTTTGCTTTGTTCCTCAATTTGTGGTTTTCTGCAAATGATTTAGGGAATTAAGTCACAAATAATGACACACTAGTTTCAGACTTTATAACCTTTCAGAAAAATGCATGCTAAAATAAGACCTGTTCTATCAACTGTCCCAGTTTATACAAGAGCAATTTTTAGTACTGTTTATATGTTCCCTCAATATATTTGGCCTTGTCCAGATTTATTGCATTAACAGGTTGAGAGGTACATGCAAATTGCTTTATAGAATTAGGCATAGCCAAACCTCAACTGTCCCTTGATTTAAAACTGTTGCTCTTCCCTAATGATCCCTCCACAAAATAGCAATTTTGGAAGAAAACATAGAGGGTTTATTTTACTTTTTATAAATAACTGTAATGATCAGAGTTGTACATTACGATAATCAAATTATTAAGGGATATCCCCGAGACATATGGCCTGTTGACAGATCTCTGGGCTCACTATATTTTTAGTGACAATATCAGTTTAATGAACTATGAGGCGGGAAGTCCCAAATTTTTGGAGAAAATTATGGTCATGATAATATACAAGGAAAGATCCAGGTTACCCATCTTCCACCCAGAATAGTCCCCCGCGGAAGATGTTGGCTCTTGTGATTTACCAGGAGTCCAGTGAATAACCTGGACCCCTCAACACCCCATTTATGCCCCTAAACCTGGCACCTCCACAATGTCTGCCATCTCATTCTCAGCAGATCTAGAGCGCAATGAGACCGATAGTTTCCACCAATTCCAGTTATCATGTTTACTGGAGTGTGGACACAATTGCACAACGCGCTTGAGTGATGGTGCACAGAGAGCAGCAATGCTAAGTAGTGAGGAATGAGAGAAAACGATTTACACCATGGAATTCAAACCTGGAGCATAACAGACAAAATATTTACTTCCACAGCACTGATTTTCCTATCTTTTGGTATAGAAAAGTGCAGCTCACACATAATCAGGCATCATATACATAAATGCAGGTGATAGTATGAGGCTGTTACATATGCTTTACTGTATGTGTGTGACCTGACAAGGTTATTGGTTATATAGAGGGAAGTTGTTGTATGTAAGTCCTTTAGGCATATGTGAAGGCTATGCAAGTCCAGATAACAGAATTGTACTTATAGAAATAAAAGTACACAGTATGTCCTCAGTCATACATCTGATAATAAATCTGATAATACATAAATAACTAAATAACTAACTAAATGAATAAATGAAACACACAATAACAGTGTTATCCCTCATATATATAGCTAATATCACCTCCATTATCTAAAGTGTTAAAACTGGCAGTGAATATGATGGGAAGTGGAACAACAGTAAAAGTGTAGGGAATATCTTTATTTAAAATCCTAGCTACACCCCTGGTCAGTCCTACACTTACACCTGTTGCCACAAGACAGTTAAAATGACACTTGTTCATGTTTCACTTTATTGCTATAAACTGCAATGTCACATCAGTAAAAAAAAAAAAAGGCTACACACCAAGTATTAGAACCGAGAACCATCTATACTCCAGCCCTGCACTTATACCTACTGCCATAGGACTAATTACATGATGTTCCCTAATTTACTAATTATTCTTAAGGTCTATGTGTTAACCACCATGCAACACTGCTTATTGGGTTTGTGCAGTGCTCAACAGAATTAATTGAGTTTATTCCATTTCAATTTGTGGCTTTCTGCATCCTGTCTGCTTCCTGGGTGGTCCAGTTGTCCAGTTTGTGCACTTCAGTGAACCTTCAGAACAAATGACGGATGCCTTATCCCTCTTTTCCACACAGCTTTACTGCAAAGAACTGAAATCATTCTTCACACAACCAACTGCAACATCATCTACAGTAATTTAAAAACATACAACCATTATTAGTACATTTATTAGTTTTGTATGTAGTACACTTAGTGATCATGCAACCTGCTATGATTATTGCTTGCAAATATACAGCTCTGTCTTATTTCTTTGTGTTTGTCAGTTATCTGACCAATATTCTGAGACATGCAGTGTATAAGCCTTTCTATATCATTGGCCTTAATATGTGTAAGGATATTAAGTGGAAAATAATATCATATGCAGTTGCCAACAAATGAAGGGCAGGTTGGATTTTAAGGTGCACAACCTGTGAATTGTGTTTCTCTTACTTACATTACTAACCTTACATCTAACACCTTGTAAATCTAATCTGGTACACCCATGGGATGTAAGGCAGCCTGCATTGCTGTTGTGTTTTCCTTCTCCCAACCAGTAATAATTCACAGTTGCAATTAATTAAAAACAAACACTGAGTGCCTGCACTATGATTACATCTCCTACATGGATCCAAGTATTTGGGATTCAGCATTTCTAATCAGGTCACACCTCATTTGCATTTTCACCATGCTAACAGCCCTGGATCTACACCATTATAAAAAGGCAACCATGTAGCCAGGCAAATTAATAGTGAGGAGACTTGTTTCTATGGAGAAGACTGAACATATGCTATTTCTTTGATATATATCTTCAAAGACGATTACTGAACTTCAGAAGGTATGCTTGCATTTTGTCAGCTACATACTGCATATGCTGGAATGTACTTAAGAAAAATCTGAAGCAAAGGCTGTTACACTTTTATCTGTATGATTACTTAGAAGTGTACTGATGCCATAGGCGTGTTTGTCAAGGCACTTCACTGGTAACATGATTACCAATACCTTAAAATAGAATGCTCTGTGATAAATATGTGCAAATGATTCAGGGACAGTTCCTTTGATAGCACATTTAGCATTCCAATGATGGTTTGTTAGCAAAATGTGTCATTTGCCTGTTCTTTTTTTTGGGGGGGGGCAAAGCTGAGTTACTCTTATGGCACAAACAAGGATATGCTGCTACTGTTACTGTCCTTTTTTTTCCATTCATCCTGTTGTTTGTATTTCACACCTGTAGACTGCTTTATATTTCTCCACTGGGTAATACTGAGAGGCTACAATTACTGTTTAATTTGGGAACAGTTATTTTGTAGTTATAGGATACTTGTGTGTATTATCATAGGTTCATAGGTTCATAGATAAGTACTAAGCTAACTGCTCTTGTGAGCCATTTTAAACCTAGCCAATTATCCCTTGTGAGATTCAAACCCTGCACCTTGTGTTTGTAAGGCAAACACATTAACCATTAGGCCACCCTCCTAACCCCTTCTGTTGTCTTTTATTATACCTAGGAGTATGCCATCCAGGCTTGTCAATCCTTGGAGAATCACTTTCACCGATGCTGAAAATCAGAAGGTAGTGGATGCCTTTACACAACATGGTGCCTTCCTGCTTGAAAGGGGACATCTTAGTACTCTTTTGTATTCCCTTCTTCATCATTGTTAAAAGACTTTTTCTTGCTATATCCTACTTCCCTACCTGCTTTACCTACTTTCCATCCTCATGCCTGTTTAATTCCTTAACATTCTAATATCCTTTCTTTATATTCTTACACTAGCCTTCATTTATCCCAGGATTTAACTGAAATGTACTATCTTGTTCTCTTGCCAGGAAAAGTGTATAGCTTTTATGACCTATTGCTTATTCTGTTATACATTTTTCATGCATCGTTATGTAACATGCACATCTACCTTGTATATAATGTATGGTCAGCTTTATTGCTTGCCTTTATATTTTGCTTATTTTTTTTATTGTATTCCACATATTGTTCTAATTTGTTATTGTCTTAATATTTGTAACCAATGTTAAATTTTTAATTCTGTTTAATGTGTACTGTAGAGCTTTTCTCCCTGAGCCTCTGCTGAAAATGGGCTAATACCCAGTCTGACTTTCCCCATAAACATGCGTCAAATAAATAAATAAATATGGCATGCAGAATATCTGAAAAACCTTACATTGGTTTGTGATTTACCATTGAGCTGAATTGTTTTATTTGACTTTATATTGTCTTTATCACTGTTTTAAACTGTTTGTAAGTAGGAAGGGATAGCTTGTTAAGATTTACTTTGATTCATATTTTGTTGTTTTACCTCTAATTTCACTGTTGGTTGTTAGAAAGGGATATGTTTTAGACAGGTAATCTCTAGCCACCACAAGGAGCCCAGACAGCTACAAATTCACACAGACTGCAGAGAGGAAATTCTTGAGCATATCTAAACAATCCTACCTTGGTCTGTGATTTACTGTGGAGTTGACTGGTAAGAGAAGTTTTATTTGAATTTATATTGTATTTGTTATCACTGTTTTTAACTGTCTGTAGGTAGGAAGGGATAGCTTGTTAAAATGATTTACTTTGATTTATATTTTATTGTTTTACCTTTAATTTTACTGTTGGTAGTTTGAAAGGGATAGGTTTTAGACAGGCAAGCTCTGGCCACCCCAAGGGGCATATAAAACTATAAATTCACAGAGACTGCAGAGAGGAAAATCCTGAGCTTATCTAAACAATCCCACCCTTGGTTTGTAATTTATTGATCTTTGCTGTTAAAAAGAAGTGCAAAAGTGAGCGATATTGAGCAGAAGCTACTGCTTGCATTCTAACGTAATTACAACTTTTGTTTGGCTTGCAGAGCTTGTATGGTGAGAACAACTTTACTGTACTTACTTTATTATTTAGTTGTATATTGCTGGTGTGATTTTTTTTGTCATAAAAGATAATATAAGTTCTCTTTGAATTCTGTGGTTACTGATTTTGATTATTCTTTACTTTGACAATATTTTATTTGTTTGAAGCTGAATGTAAATTCCTTAAATGAGTATGCAATTAATGATTTGCTAATGTGCAAATATCTTGTACAGTGTAATAAATACTATGCATATTTAAAGATAACAGCTGATAACACTGGTGATCTGTATTCCTCATGTCAAAAGTTGTATGATTTGCTTACCATTGTTAGAAGTAAATCTAGACTTAATGATGATGATTACACTTGTGCAATTGGCATGGCTTGGAGAACTGTTGTTTCATATATTAATGACTGGGCTGATGAAATAAATAATGTAAGGCATAGAACAAATAGAACACATTTAGAAAATGATGCATCTATTGTCTGCAAAGATCATTCAACCCCTATGGAACAAGACAATACCCCTGACAACTTTGGATTTCTGGTTGCAAGTATTCAGCAATCTGAGGATCCAGTTTGTTTAGAAGCAAACAAAAAAGAAAGAAAGGAAGAATTTCACAATAAATAACAAGGTAGAAAAGGAAACTGATTAATAACTTCAAAGGAAAGAGAATATATAGTAAAAAGGACACTGCTTTTTTATGTAACACACAGGTTACAGGGAATGGTGATATTTTTCTATCAGAAAACTTTCAGTCTACAGAAAAAGGCATCATTTTTCCAACAGAGAAAAAAGAGTGAGTTCTCAGTTGAAAAGGAAGAAATCAAAATTGAATGTGGAAGGATTGAAGAACATTACTGTAAGAAAAAAGAAGAGAAAGACAGATGTTGACTACATGGCTCAAGATGTGGATTTACAATACCAGCCAGATGAGAATTTAATACACAACGAAAACAGTGAGATTAATAAGACTAATGGTGATGAAGACCTGTCCTTTGTAACAACTGATAGAGCAGATATTACTGTATTAGAGGCTGGCAAGCAAAGATATTCTTGTAATTGAAGATTCAATTATTAGAGGCATTGATACTTATATTTGCAGAGAAGATAATGAACATCACATAGTGTTATGCTTGCCAGGATCAAAAATATAAGATGTGAAACAAGCCTTGGAATGCCTTCATGTAAAAAAGTACAAATCATTTTTATTCAGGTTGGTACAAATTATAACATCCACAAGGATTCTCTTACTCTTAGTAGGAAACTGACAGCCCTCTGAGATAGTATAGCTTGTCCTGGTGTTAAGATGTATTTTTCACAAATCAAATATAGAAAGGATAGTCAGGTTACTGTGAAAGAAAAGATTTTTGGGGTAAATACCTACATGGAAAAAATGTCCTGTTTTAAAAAATGGAAATGTGTAGAGCATCCAAGCCTAGTTTTGGGCACATGTGTTCAGACAGAATGACATGCATTTGTCAAAATCGGGGAAGAGAATTTTTGCAGGAGAAATTTTGCAATATTTTACAAATACTAGGCAGGATTTTTACCAGGTCGAAAATTTAACAGTTCACAGACAGCAACATTTGATGAATCTCTGATGGTTGTTAATGGTAGGAGCATTAATAGTAAAGTTTTGTTATTGGAAAATTTGCTAAGTTCCCACAAGACTGATGTTATTCTTTGTTTGACTTGGCTAAAGAACAATGACTGGAAACCAGTACTGTCAGGGTATAAATGCTTTTACTGTAACAGACATTCTAACAAAAAATCAGGTGGAGGTATTATGATAGGGATTAAAGATAATTATGAGACCTGTGACCATTACATGTTCAGTGATAACACCAATACTATAGACTGTGTAACTGTGACAATAAAGACAACCCTGGAACATATAACAATTATTGAAGTGTATATACCACCAAAGTTAAGTGCAGATGACTTAGAGGAATTCAAACATTTCTTGAATAAAACACATGAAGAAAGAATAATATTAGCCGTTGGACTTAAATTTACCAGAAACAGACTGGAATAATATTGATTCAACAATATTAGTAAGGAAATTATTCATAAGGTATATTCAGGAACAATTGCTTCAGATTGTAAAATAGCCTACCAGAGGATGGAACATACTAGACCTTGTTTGTGTTCCTAAAGAAATTGCTGTTACTTCAAGTCAAATTTTACCACCATTGATGTGCAGTGATCATGGAGTTATTAAGGTTAATTTGTTGCTGGATAATTCTGCCAAACTGAAATCTAAACCAATGCACAGAAGGTTAATTACAGATTATATGGAAACAAAACAGTCACTATGTAAAACTAACTGGATTGAGGTGCTCAATGGAAAAAACTGCAGATGGAATGTAGAAAGTTTTGAAAGAGAAATTGCCTGAGTGCAAAACAATTAAAAAATGTTTAACATAAGGATCTAGGGATAGAACATCAGGGCAATATACTTCCATAAGAACAAGATATCTGATTAATGTGAGAGACAAAACAATATACGAAATGGAAGAGATGTCAAACTACAACTTTGAAAGCTGAAATAAACAAACTGGACAGTGAGCTTAGTGTGAGACAAGATACAGAAAAATTAGAATAAATTTTATATAAAGATATTGAGCATAATATGAAACCTTTTTATAGATTCATAAGATGTGGAAGGAGTAAAGACATACAACTTGATAAACTGTGTGCAATTTTTAAAATTTATTCTCAGACACAACAGATTATAGATATATTTACAAAATCTTATGCAAAACAGTTTTGGCTCCACAAAAGGGGTGATACGTTGTCCAAGTGACATCCATGTAACCCTAGATACTGGAATCAAATTAGGTTATATTGAAAAGAAATACACAAACTGGATCCAAACAAAGCACAGGGAGGAGATGGAATTAGTAACAATGACCTGAGAACACTTCAGCAAGAACTTATGGTACCATTATATTTATTATTCACTAGGTCATGAAAATTCCTCAAGATTGGAGACATGTGCTTATTAAACCTGTCTTCAAGGGAAAGGCAAGTAGGCCAAACCCAGAGTCATATAGATCCTTAACTCTAATTTCATGTTGTAGAAAAATAATGTAGAAGGTAAAATTGGTTAAGTTATTGTCAGAGCTGGATAGGTTGGGACTTGAAACCATATATCAGCATGCATATGTTGAAATCAGATATATTGCCACATGTTAAATGATGTTCTATAATAACAGCTATAAATGAAATCCATTCTGTGATATACATTATATAGATTTAACTTCATTTGATAGGACCATACACAAAACACTGATCAAAAAATTAGTACAACAAGGTATTGATGTACTTTTGATAAGATGCTAGCTGCATGACTTACAATAGGTCATGGCAAGTATCATACAGCAACTGGACAGGTGAAATCCCTGGTTACAGTCAGGTTGTCCCACAGGGCTCTGTCCTAGGCCCTTACTTGTTTAGATTGTAGCTCTCAGACTTAATCTGAGGTGTTCTACAGTCTATATGTAGATGACCTGAAATTGGGTAAACTAATTACATATGTTACAGATAAGGCATGTCAGCAAAATAACTTGACTAAATTGACTATTTGGGCACAGGAAAATAATATGCTGATAAATACATCAAAAACTAACCATATGAGATTTGGGAGACATAATTGAAAGGTGAATATTTAATATAGCACACAGTGATTGAAAATGTAGACTCATTTAAGGACATGGGTATATGGGTAGATTCGGCTATGAGTTTTTCTAGTCATACCAACCAATTGGTTAATGATAGTTATAGAACTATAGGTTGTACAAAATGATTTATAAAGTCTAGGAAATCAAAAATGATGATGTCATTTTCTGTTAGTTACATCAGACTCAAACTTGAGTATGAATATAATGATATGGAAACCCTATAAGGAAACAAGCATGAGTAAACTGGAAAGAGTACAACAAAAATATACCAAGGGCATCCATGGATGTGAAAATTTAAGTTATTATGAAAGACTAAAAAATCTGAACTTGTACAGTGTCTCTTACAGATATCTAAGAGGAGTTCTTATTGAAGTATATAGGGCATTTAGAGACAACTACCTCTGGGAATGTTTGGGGTTATCAAAAAGTACTAGAGAGTCATCAGACAACCTCTGTAGAAGATTCTTTAGGATTGAGAAGTGTGCTAATTGGTTCTCTGACAGAGTGGCTGATGCATGGAACAGACTACCAAATTACATTAAAGCAAGTTTAGATATTTTTAAGAACAGCCTGGACACTTATTATGGAAACAAGTGTTTTGGTGTATTGGCAAGCTAGAAGGGCATTGATGCCTGTGCTAGAAATATTTGTATGTATGCATGTATGTATATAATGCAAGTTTGGTGCCTGATTGTGGATGATGTGAATGCCATGGGTGGCCATGGAAGGACATATGAGAAAGTGCACCGCAGGGCCACTGACATGATCACATCTGCACGGAAGACAGCAGTTGCAATGGACCATGACCAGATGGTTACTTGGGGAGGGCCTGCTATGGAGCCACCATTAACACTGAATGAAGAGTTCTTGGTCATTGTCAGGGATCCAGACAGCTCCCGGGAGACTGCAGAACAGCATGTACTGGACATCAGTGACACAGTGTCAGGGACTGTAAGCATGTCTCAGGAGGAGCTTCCAGGTAGGGTTTGTTATCTCAACAGTTGAATACCGTTGTATAGTAAAACAATTGAAATCAATATGTTACTTCTGTGTCACAAGAATTGTTTTCTTTTGGTGGGGGGGGGTTGAAGATTGCTGCAGTTAACAACACATTCTGATTGATTAGCTTAGGTTGGAGTTGTCAGCCAAGTTCTTGTTAAAAGTATAGATAATGGACATATAAAGGGGTGAAAGTATTACCCCTGTGTTACTGTTAATTGTAATGATGTTGCCTATACCTTTTGCTTTACTTCTTCCAGGACCATCTGACTTGCAGAGGAGAATACCATCTGCAGATGGTAAACCAAACATTTTTATGTCAGTCCTGCTGAGTAGTTAAAGGAATATTTTAGTGTGTGATGTAGATGTCAGGCCTGTTTTGTGTATTGCTGAACTGTTTGTAATAGTGGCACCACTGTTAAGTTTGTTAGCATGTTTTGGACTATAGCAGTGTAGTTATTAACTGTTTTCTGTGTTTGTTGCTTTTCATTACAGGTGATCATGATAATGGAAGTTTGGGAACTCTACCATCTGATGTCAGTGTATCAGTAGACTCTGATGATGATGATGATGGTGATGGCCAAACAGAGGCACAGCTGGGAGGTGCAGAGTTTGAATGTGACACTGAGGGTGACATACAGCCTTCCCCTGCAATTCCATCTGACACAGCCAGTAGGCCTATACCTACCCCTTCCAGTGAGCTGCAGATATTGGACAGGTGAAGGGCAAAACAGTTGATCACAGAAGTGTGGTTACTGTGGCTTCAGTGCTTGTTGACGCTGGCTATAGCCAAAGTATGGGCAAGGTGCTACAAAATAGGGTTGTTAGAGGTGCTCAGAAGAGGCCTGCTGTCCCTCCTCCACTTGCTCTAGGTGTCTCTTCCCGTGCCACTCAACTTATGTTTAGGGCCATCATGGAGGCACAGGCACATAGGTGCTCCAGACAAATGCTCAGGGCAGTAGATATGGCACAGGCTGACATGCATGATTGCCTCAACTGTGTTGCCAGTTTAATGGATCAGATGAATGAAACATTGGAGCATGGGGTGTCTGTGAGGGAATGAGGGGTATTTGTACGAGTGTTGTTTGTGATTGAATGTCTGCTGGAAGATGAACTGCATCCTTATGGGCATAGGATAGCCACATCATCTGCTGTTAGCCAATGTGGCCATGCCCAATCATGCTTCCATAGTGGCAGTACTTCCACTGCTCCATCAGTGCATGAGCTTTCCAGGCCCAGACATGGCAGGCCATGGAGTCATGGTCTTGAGCATACCCATGAAGGGATTTCATCAAGCAGACATCAGTCATATTCAGGTATCAGCAGGGCATCTGATTCTGGGCCTGGACATGCCAGTGCAGCTCTAGGCAGAGCCAGTTCTCATGGTATGAGACAACAATGAGGAACTGACAAATCAACCATGCTTCACTCACACTGTCCAATAAACCAAAATGTAAAGCTAGCACAGAGCTTGGCTGTGTTCATCCAGACACTCACACACCAATTTCAACTGGAGGACCCCTACAGATACACACATAACAGTTACATGGTTTAGCTGTGCAGCTTAAAACTCATTTTCATCCTAATGGCCATTTGTTGGTTTATCCAAATGTATGTCTGCTTTTCTTTCTTACTCACACACACTCACCAACCTTTTCTGTCATCCTAGGTTTCCTGACCCCCACCCAACACAATACTCTGTGCAAGTGATGATAACTGTATCATATCCCTGTTTATCTTTTGGATGCAGGGATACATATGCTTTGTGTCTGATGTGCAGGGTGGATTGGATAGCTGACCTAGTGCTTAATATATCTGCATTTGTGGTGTTGAACTGGTTATTGCACCTTTGATTTATATTGGCCTTGGAAAGTTAGACAGTTGACAGTATCAACATTTCCCAGCTTTATTGTGAATGATCTTGTGAGGGTTGTGAAGTCAGAAACTGTAATGTGTATCATTCCTTTCTAACTTCTCTCTTTAATGATTTTTCAATGCAAATATATGGTGCTAAACCGAGGACATGCAGTGATTATCACTACTTTTGAGACGTATGACTGTGTTAATCTTTGATGCCTGAGGCCTACTACTTAATAAGGGAGCAATATATATATATATATATATATATATATATATATATATATATATATATATTAATATATATATATATATATATATATATATATATATATAATGCAAATAAGTTGGTGCTGCTGCATTTTAAGGTAATTTATGTACAAATCTCCCACTTTTTGCTTGCTTACAATACCAAGTAGTGAAATACAAGGATATGCTACTAATTTATATTATTACACAATACACTCCAGGTTCAAGACTTACCTTGTAAATGCTGCTGTTGCTACAGTTTTAGTTTAGAGATGACTCTGCATAATGCAAGCACTACACAGCTAATACATGGGGAGGTAAAGGATGTGAGAGTTGCCTGGCATCAATGTTACTATATGTATGGGTGTAGGAGGAAGGTTTTAGGCCCCTAGGTCATAAGTGTGCTATGCATTGTATCATAGCCAATGCAAGGGCAAATTGAGGATGCTTACATCTACCTACACCCACAGCTACTGGTGGTTCCTCCTCTGACTCCTCATCTGCCTGTGGCTGCGGTGACCTAGGATTTGGTGGCAGGATTTGTACTCCTTCCCATTGCTGATCCTGCTGAAGCTGTTTTCTCAGGATGATGTTGTGTAGCATGGTACATACTGTGAATATTTTAGTACATGTCCATGGATTGTACTGCAGGGCTCCCTCAGGTGTATCTAGGTGCCAGAATCATGACTTCAGTAGCATAAACACACACTCTATGACATTTCTGGTTTGAGTGTTTGCATCATTATGGCATTCTTCAGTGCATGTGTGTGCATTTCTGATGGGTGTCCTCAGCCATAGTTCCAGTGCATAATCTGCATCCCCCAGTAAATGATGTGGGCTATCCCACCTAGCGAACATCTGGAAACATCTGGGAGGTGTGCCAGATATGTGAGTTGTGGTAACTGCCAGGGTTGCCAGCATACATGTTAAAGATGATTCCTTGGCATTACACATAACTTGGTAGTTTATACAGTGGTAGCACTTTCTGTTTATGTAGAGCCTACCGTTCCCCAGGTAGTGGCCTCATTTCTATATGTGTGCAATTTATGGCTCCCAGTACTTAAGGGTAGTGTGCTACATGGTGAAACTCCTGCTTATTTCTGGCCCTCTCCTCAGGAGTACAGGGAAAATATATGTGGTCACTGGCATGCTGGAGCATAGCTTTCAGGAATTCATAGTTTCATAGTTTCATAGTATAGTACTAGGCTATCTGCCCTGGGGCATTTGTAAGCCTAGCCATAGTGATGTGGCATTTGCCACCCCATGAAATGGTACAAAAATGTACAGAATAAATTAAGAATACTGTGTCTAGTAGTGACACAATGAAGGTCCCCTTATATAGTAGAATTAGTTTATTGTGCCCCTGTCTAGCAGTGACACAGATGTGACCCCTGGGGTAAACTTACGATCTCCCATCCACTCATCAAGATTTCTCTTGAAGAGAGTCAGTGAGGGGCTCTGCCTAATACGAACTGGGATCTTGTTCCAAAGCATGGGAAGCCTCTGGGTTATGAATCTATCCCTCCAGCATGTCCTATTCATACTTGTGCCGAGGTTTAAGTCTTTAGCTCTCATGGTCCCGATGGACTTGGATTTTTTGAGGTGGAGCATGTCCATCAGATCCTGATTGGACATGGCCTTGTACGTCAGGCAGAGATCACCTCTGAACAGGTGGTATGATACTGAATAGAGCTGAAGTTTCTTTAGTCTGGCAGAATAAGACATATGTTGGAGACCCTTGATCCTCTTGTTGAGGTACTTTTGTGGTCTCTCCAGCTGTTGCAAATGCCGGGTGAGGTACATACCAAATGGGGCATTGTACTCAATCATGGGTCTGATGAGGGAGGAATATAGGGGTACAATGACATCCTTGGATCTAGATGTGAATCCTTTCATGATGAGGTGTGCAAGGTAGAATGTTTTTCTAACCACTTTGGCAATGTGGGTATCAAATGAGAGTTCGCTGTCGACTTGGGTCCCTAGGTCTCTGATTACTTTTTCAGTACTCAGTGGGTTGTTGTCTATGTGATAATTTGTGGGTACTTTGTTTTTCCCAAAGGGGATGACTATACATTTTTTGGCATTTAGTTTAAGGCCGTGACTCCGGCACCAGTTGTCCATTTCTGTGAGGCCTTTTTGTAGGATGTGTGTGTCTGCTGGTGTATCTACTATGGCACCTAGTTTGCAGTCATCTGCGAACTTTGTCAGCCACAGCCCTCCTGTGTTTGCTTTAACATCTGAGAAATAAATGCCGAACAAGAGGGGTCCCAGGACAGATCCCTGTGGGACACCACTTGTGACTGGCTTTGAGTCTGACATTGCTCCAGTGATTTTAACTTTATGGGTTCTGTCCTTTAGCGAGTTTGCAACCCATCTAGTGACATAAGGGTTTATATTTAAGCTGTTGAGCTTATCTATGATGCCTGAGTGGGGTATTGTGTCAAAGGCCTTAGCCAAGTCTAGGTATGCTGTATGGACTGCTTTGCCCTCGTCAATGGCTCTAGTGACTGTTTCGAAAAAGTCAACCAGGTTTAAAAGGCAGGATCTGCCTTTTACAAAGCCGAACTGGGTGGGGTCAAGTGTCTGTAGGTCCCCTATGTCTCTGTTTATGAGTTCCATGATGATTCTTTCCATAGCTTTGCAGACCAGGCTGGTTAAGCTTATGGGGTGGTAGTTTCCAGGGTCTGTAGAGGCACCCCCCTTGTAAAGTGGGACCACTGTTGCTGTACGCAAGTGTTCAGGTACATATCCCGAAGTAAGGCTAAGGTTAAATAGCATTTTTATTTGTGGGTTTAGCTCCTCTTGGAGTTCACTTAACACACAACCCAGGATACCGTCAGGTCCCATTGATGCTGTGTTTTTTGCTTTGTTTAGGGCGGTTCTCACTTGGACATCTGAGATGACAGGGAGATTACATTCAGCTGGGATAAGTATTTCTTCTTTTGGGGGTGAAGGAGGGGAGAAATTTGCACTGAACCTGTCAGCCAGAATGTTGGCAATATCTGTGGGTTCAGTGAATTTTATATTGTTGTGAACCAACTCTGAGCATATCTGAGGGTTTCCGCCCAGGTTTCTAACATAGCTGAAGAAGGCTTTGTGGTTATCTTTAGTGTCCTTAGCGATTTTTCTCTCAAAGTTGGCCTTGGATGTTTTTATGAGAGAACGTAGTTTTTTGCTAATGTTGATCAGAGATGTCTTCCCTTCATGGGATTTTGCTCTGACATGCAGTAGCTTCCTTCTTTTGTTATACAATTTGTTTATGGCTGAGGTCCACCAGACAGGATGCTTACCTTTGGTGGAGAGGGACTTGGATTTGTTTGGGATTGCATGATCCATGCATTCTTGGAGATGTCCATAGAAAGCATTTGTGAAGGATTCAGCATTGTGGTATGTGGTATCCACTGGCACAGTGGGCTTAAAGGATACCATCTCAGTCTTAAGAAGAGTGAAGTCTGCTTTTGAGAAGTTTTTCACTGTGGTCTTTTGTGCTGGGGGTGGAGGTGGGATATGTATATCCAGGGTGATTAGTTTGTGGTCAGATCTCACTAGTGAGGGGTATACTTCCGGTGTGGAGCATTTTGTCCCCATGTTTGTGCTGATCAGGTCTAGTATATTATCTCCCCTATTGGGAGAGGTGACTAATTGTTCCAGTGCATTTGAATTTATGAATTCCAGGAACCTTTGGGCTAGGGTATTAGGGCTAGAATAATGTGCCCAATCTATGTTTGGGTAGTTGAAGTCTCCCAGTATGATGGTATTTTGTGATACATTCATATCCTCCAGTGTCTTCAGGAAGGCTGAGTGGGGTTCTTGAGATTGGGAGGGTGGTCTGTAACATGCTACCAGTTGTATAGCAGTTTTGCCTATGGTTAGTTGCACCTGTATGGTCTCTGATGCTTCATGTGTTGCTACTAACCTGGAGGTGTGGGTGTCCTTGATGAATATGGACACTCCCCCTCCCTTTGTGGTTCGGCACAGGTTTTGGGGCCAAAAAGCATGATACAAGGTATAGCCTGGTAATGCTGGGGTGCTCTCAGGAGCCTTGAACCAGGTTTCAGTTACTGCACAGATGTCGATGTTCTCTATGCTGAGGAGTGCATCAATTGCCTGCATCTTGAGATTTAGACTTCTGGCGTTGAGCAGCATTACCCTTAGTTTTTTTCCATTATTGTTTTCTAAGGAGGTGGGTTTGTCTTTTGAGCCTTGCCTAAAAAGGGCACTATGGGGGTGGCAAGAGCATTAGCCAATATCCGGAAGCCCAGTGGTGACAGGTGTAAGCCATCTCTTGCGAAGCAGTGTGGCTTGTCCAACATGTCATCCCAGGCAGACAGACATTGGATCCCCTTAGAATGACACCAATACTTGAGCCAATTGTTAAAGCTGATCATCTTGTCTTTGTATTGTGGTATCATTCTTGGTGAGGGCAAGATGCTGCTCAGGGTCAGGGTCATACCAGCCTGGGCTACATAATCGGAGAGCTCCTCTATGTCTCTTTTCATGTAGACCAGGGAGGTACATCTCAGGTCATTCACACCAGCATGGACAATGATAGAGTCATATTTATACTTGCTTTGGAGTGACTTGAGAGCGTGTGTTATGTGGCGGATCCTAGCTCCCGATAGACAGCTCACAGTCACCTTCTCCTTGTTCAGCCTGGTCAGCGGGACATCAGTGTGTCTGACTATAGAGTCACCTATTACTAGTGTATCAGGCAAGGTGTTTGGCCTTAAGGGCTGTGATTGGTTGACACACTGATTTACTGAAGTATGTGTTGCCTGTGTTCTGTTTTGAGGTGGTGGATTTTTTGGTGTCTGCTTTGGGAGCCTCTGTTGTTTTGGTAAGGTTTTTATTAGAGCCTCCGAGTATGTCTTTGTGTTTTTATGTGTTTGGTTTGCAGTTTTGGTAGGTCTATGTGGGACTGGGATTATTGTGTGTGTGGTTGCCATCTCCTCCTGTCTGGTCATGCCAGCCCTGAGTTAAGAGAGTTCAGCCTCCAGTTTGGCTATATAGTTGCATCTCTCACATGTATTTGTGTTTGCTGGGAGGAGGAGAGGGTTGTCTGTGTACATGAGACAATTGTAGCATTGTCTCAAGATATCCAGATTGACCAGCTGAACTGGAGACAATGCCAGTAACCTACCACTCGACATACTAGAACTGTATAAGGAAGTGCTGTACCTTTAAGGGAAGTGGATATTCACAGGGGTGGTAAGTAGATGTAGTGCTTTACTTAGTACGACAGTGCTTACTTAGTAGAGAAGTACTGAGAACAAGTGCTAGGCTTATAATATAGTAAGTAGTCTGGTTATACTAAGAGTAGAGCTTCCTTAAGGGAAAATTTGAAGAGCAGACTTGGCGGAGCCAGCAAAAGTTTAACCTTGTTTAACCGGCACTGCGCTATGCGCACAACTGCTCAAAGCCGTGCAAACGCGGATTTTAAACAGTGAACTACAAAAGAGCTAGAAATGGTCCAAAACAACCAATTACTACAGCTTCTTGTGCTGAGGTCACTTCCTACAGGGACAGGTAGGCTGCTCAAGGCTCCCCACTCCCACTGGTGAGCAAAGAAACTTCATTCTAACCAAGTAAGGTAATGGGCAACACAGGAACTACACCACAATCCAGAATACAGCAATGCCTGTAAACTGGTCTAAACTAGTCGAGGAAGGCGGGAAAACAAGGATTATTTTTTTTGTTTTTTGTTTTTTAGGTAGAAACACACAGAAAATGCAGGAACAGTGATAAATTAGTTACACAGGCTAGCACACTTTAGTGGGCAGCCTCCACAGTTAAATTAAACAAACAAACAACAAACTTTCGATCAAATCCGACTGAAATGTAACTTTAAGTGCAGATTTTAAAATAATGCAGCAAACAGTTAAAAAACAGTTCAAGCTAGTTCAGGGTAATCTACAGAAGCTAATTAAAGTGAAAAAAAGCAAAGATTGAGAATCCTGGATTGTGATGCCTGTGACACCTTTACCATGTCACCTGTTGGTCTCTGAAAGGTACCTATAGTCAAGGATTTAGAAAGAATACTAGCACTCATGTTAAGCATTGGAATATAAAATACCTTTTTCCACAATTCAGTAGTAGCAGATTCAGAGACATAACTGAATGAAGAAAAGCATCATTATTAGATAATATATAATTTGGTTTTCTCTGAGTCACTTTTAACTGCCATGAGTTTAGATCAACATTTTTCCTGTTGTAGTTAACAATGGCAGCCAATACAACATGTTAGCATAAGCATTCCCTCACTCACTCTCTCAAAAACAATACACAAATAGGGGTATACTAGAGGATCCAAAGCTATTCTTTACTTATAGTAGTAACATTGGTGACATAAGGGAGATAGTATATAGAAATTGGAACATCTTGAGGAGTGACGATAAGTTAAGGAATATTATAGGAGAGAGGCCTAGCTTTGGTTATAGGAGGAATAAAAATTTAAAGGATTTACTTTGTGGGGAAAAGACACAAATTGCTAAAAAACCTTTCAAGGACACAGCAGGCAGTGTTGTTCATGGAATTTGTAAAGCATGCTCACACATTAATAGGGATACCATCTTTAGGCAGCCAGTTAGTGGTAAAGTTTTTAACTTGAAGGCTAGGGCCACTTGTAGGACCACTAATTTGATTTTCATAGCAGAATGTGCACAGTGCGCTGGTTTCTATGTGGGAAAACCCAACAATATGTTTAAAGTGAGGGTGCTTCAACATTTGTCCTCCATAAGAAATAAGGACATACATAATGCCCTTTATAGGCATATTGAAATCAATCCCACACACACTTTTCTTTTTAGAGCTATAGTTAATGTAAGGCTAAACAATAGGGGGTGACATAATTCTTCAGAGGTCAAAGAGAATCCAAATGGATTTTAGAGCTGATGGCTCATTGGAGCCCAGGTTTAAATGATATGGTACCTATGAGACCCGCCCTTCAGAAAAGGCGGGTAGTTTACTGACAGCTCATTGGCTGAAGGTTAGTTTAAATTGATGGTTTGATTGTTCTTATTTTATCTGAAGAAGGGTTGTTACCTGAAAGCGCTTATCCTTGGAATTTTGTGTTTTAATAAAGACAGACGGAACATAGCAGTGTCCTGCCTTTCTTTCTCTTTTGGATTTGGATTTGTTTGTTTGGTGGGACTTTGGCAATAGCACTGAACATTTTTTGGACAAAAACAATACACACACACACACACACACACACACACACACACACACACACACACACACACACATACACACACACACACACGCACACACACACACACACACACACACACACACACACACACACACACACACACACACACACACACACACACACACACACACACGTGCAAACACATGCACACAAACATACAAACACACACCATATACTCCATACCTGTCCCAGTGTTTTCATAATGTCTACCAATGTCTCTTTTATTCTGAACTTGTAAATCACAAATGACTACACTCAAGTAATTTAGGACCGACATTAAAGATTCGCACTAAATACCGTTCAGTAAATGTATGCTGGTGCAAATGTTGTATATTCTAGTGATATTCTAGGATTGTTAGGGTGGAATAATTAAATCCATCCCAGATTGTGTGTCTTTGTTGCACCATTACTTTTGGCTTTGTTAGATTTCTTGTGATACAAGTTTGAGACTTGTGCTTCATGTTACATGTTCGTCTCTATTGTAACTCACAAATATTTTGCAAGCATCTAATATATGTTAAAAAAACTTATATTAGCTTATCAGTTAATGCAGTGGGTTAATGCTTTTGGTTTCTAATATCAAAGGTACAGGGTTTGAACCCCCCCATAACTTACTTTTTTCTTTTTATATCTTGTGTCATTTTCACAAAGCATCCATAGTGGTGATGGTTACTAAGATCATTGGTAGGAGGGTATTGGGCTAGAATCCTTTTATTGCCTTTAAGGCATGTTATGTAGAGTATCCCTGGTGTCTAGTTTCCCCCCCAACCCATGTTAATGTAAGCACTATTAAGGTACACAGCTACAGTATTATCACTGCTGGCTAGAGTTCCCCCTGTTCTACCTCTTCAGAAATATCCCTAGTGTCTGGTGGTTCACCATCACTGTTAGATTTAAGTGTCATTAAGGCATGAGATGAGTTATTCCCTGGGGTCTAGTGGTCCACTCAGATGCTGTTAAAGCATGATCATGTGAAGTTATTCCTGGTATCTGGTGTTCATCCCCAATCATCATCTTCAGAGATATCCCTGGTGTCTAGTGTTTCCCCAACCCACTTAGTTTAGCAGTGTGTGTAGGTATTGCAATCATTCCCATACACCCCCAACATTCAGATAGCTTCACACATTCATACCATACAAATACACACACACACACACACACACACACACACACACACACACACACACACACACACACACACACACACACACACACACACACACACACACACACACACACACACACACACACACACACACACACACACACACACAATGGCTGTGCACGAATAAAAATTGTGTCAGACTACACATAACTACTGCTAATTGGAAAAAAAGAACAGAATCAGGACTGTCACCTGTTGAGAGTCTTCTGACATAGTATCTTCTCTAGTTATGTGATTTTCTTCCTATTTTCAGACGTCTTAAGCGTAATTGTTTTTTTACTTAAAATGAGTTTTCTTTAGATTTTTTTATGTTCTAATGTAGGGGTCATAAAGCAAATTTTTTGTGCTTATTTTTGCGAGTCCAATGGGAATAAATGTTTCCAAACTGAGTAGAGACGGGCAATAGAATTTGTTTTTAAAGTGGGGAAAGAGGTCAAAGTTTAATTCTGTGCATAGCCCGAGAAGATAACTGAGTGAGAATGTTACTATTTCTCTACTTATCCACTCTGTTCCTGTTGAGTTCATAAGCCCAGTTCCTGGAGTTACTCACCCCCTTATGTACAATTGACTAGAAGCTCTTTTATTTCATCTTTTCTGGTTGTACTAGTAATCTCATATTGAGAAGGCCCTCCAATTATACTCATTTCATTTCTCCCATTCATTTATTCCCACTCCATAGATGCACACAGGAATACCTACAGCTTTAAACATGTCCAGCTAAATTTTAAGACCTCTGACTTATTTTCTAGTACTGTCCTACAAACAGAGTGAGAAATAAGGGAAAGGTCTGGAATCCAAGAATGGGACATGAAAGGAGTAGCCCAGGGTAAAGATAGGGAGAGATTTTTAAGGTACGTAGGAACATGGAAGAGTTGTTTGTCTCAAGGAAGTTTGGGATGGCATAGCAAATGTGGTCTGCAATAGAATGGAGAGTTTCACTGTAGAATTTGGGTAACTATAGATGCCACTGGACTGGTCTGTATGCCATGAAAAGATAGAGTAGGACTGGCAAGGCAGTAATCAGCACTACAACATGAGCAGGAGGAGAATGGGTCTGCAATGGCTGACAGGCAGATGGTAGAGACAGAAAGCAAAAGGAACAGAACAGCACAGAGATCATATAAGTAGAGTACAATAGAGGTAGATAAATACTTTCATATATCATGTGGAGGGAGACAGCCAGCAGAGGCAGTGAGAATGTCTCAAATTGATGGAATTTGAGGTAGACATTACAGATAGGAATAAAAGTGAAATGGATCAGGAAGCAAAGGAGAGGAAAGCTAAAGTGGAGAAAGGAAAAAAGGGTTTTCATGATTATAGACACAATCACAAAAGGGATTAAATGTTTAAACAGCAGATAAATAGCAGACAAATTTACAGTGAAACTAGTTTTGAGAGTCAAATTTAGTAAAGCATAGATCACCCAATGTGACTGAGTGGGAGCAGCATGTTGTGCTCTTTGTTGGCAACAATGATTGTCAGAGGACACAACAAAGGTGGCACCAAGCAGGTACAGGGATCTAACAGACAGATGGCAGAAAAAAAGAGAGGTAGCATTCTTAAAAGTCTTACCTGTATTAGCAGCCAACAGATGAAGAAAGTGAGTATGAGGAAGTACAGTGATTGGCAACTGCAGCGAAAAAAAAATAGAAAGAATTAGAACAAGACGGAGGATACGAAGACATCTGGCAGAGAGACCCTCTCTGTGCAAAGGACAAGGACTATCTAAACCTAGTAACAGCACTAATGCTGTGTTGGAAAGTTATATCTCAATGTTTGTACATTTAAAATAAGATTAAATGGAGAGAGAAAGTGATGCAAATAGAAGATGGGTAGGTGCTTAGGCAATAAGCAATAGGTAAAAACAGACATAGTTCATAGCAGACAAACAAAAAAGGTGACTCAGTAGCTGATAATCTTACTGTACATGCAAGGAGTTTGAGTAGGAAGAGAGGAAACATGATGCAGGAGGGACAGTGGACATTACTGCTATCATAGAAACATTAAGTAATGACAAGAAGGAGTGGGAAATGGAGGTGCCTTGATATACGTTGTTAGAGAATGACAGAGAAGACAGAGATGGGATGGAGCAGCAGTCTATATAAAAGATGGTATCAGACTGATGAGACCAGGGAGAGAAAAAAACACTAAATTAGGAATGGGGTAAATGTGCAGCCCGGGTTAGAAACAAAAGGTATGTTAAATACTCTAACTGTTAAAGCAGAAGACTGATGTGATTTATCATCTACAAGATACAAGACAGGAAGATGGGGGAAAATTATCATAGAAAATGTGAATCGACCAGGATTAGGCTTGGTGACTCTAGGCTAAAGAGTAGTGAGGGTTAAATAATTAACTGAAGTCTTGGACCATGAAGGTTTCTACCAACTGGAGCAGGAATGCTCCAAAAAGGACTGAAGTCTGACTGTGGTCTCAGCTTTTTTAATTTCTAACAACTAGTGGAGGAATGCTCCAGAAAGGACAGAAGTTTGACTGTGGTCTCAACTTTTTAAATTTCTCCAAGTCTTTTGGGTTTCTAATGCCATGATGGGAATGGATCTGATTCCTAAATCAAAGTACGACTAAAGCTCATAAATTAGCATTGTTTCAATCCTTGATGTCAGCCAAAAGTGCTTTCACAGCACTCACAATGTGCCCAGTAATGACTCCTTCTGCAATTCGTACAGAGTTACATGTATTGGTAACATATCTACATACAATTTTAGATTTGTTTTTATAAGACCCATTGCTCCATCTACTATTGGAACTGTCTGGGTATCTTTCTTCCACATTGCTCTCATTTCTGCCTGCAGATCCTGATATTTTATGACTGTGTGTCTCTCTGTACATGAGACACTGTAGTCACTGGGTGTGGCAATTTCTATGATCAATGCTGCTTCTGTCTTCTTTTCATGAGCCACTATATCTGGTTTTCTCACATCTATCGTTTGAACTGTTGGTAATGGGTGATCCCATGTGAAGTAGAATTTATTGTTTTCTATGATGCTTTGTGATTCATGTTTGCAGTGTTTTTGGCTACTTCATTAAAACGTTTGCACAATCCCCAGTGCAACAGTCTTGCCACATTATTATGCCTTTCAGTATACAATACTTCTGCTGCTAGAGTGTCACAACCAGCAACACGGTGTGCAACTGCTTCCAATTCTGTTTTACAAAACCTACATTAGTCTGTTTTTCCCACATGTTCAATGGACTTTGTAAACCAACATGTACATAGCCCACTATCTTGGGCCACCAATATTAACCTTTCCTCTTTTGGTTTGAATTCACCTCTCCTTAACCATTCCTGCACTCGATCCTGATCAACATTTGGTTCTTCTAGAAGTTTTCAATATTTGCAATTATATTTATCCATTTTCCACATTTCTTGCCTTCTCATCTGACACTTCACCTTATATTCTGTATTTTGTTTTTTGGCACATTCAGTTACTGCCTGATTTTTATCTATTTGTGGTTTGATTTCCATTCCTGCTTGATGCCAATATGCTTCTGCTAGACTAAGCAAAGAAGTCATCTTAGATTTATTCTCCTCATGTTTCAAAACTTTCACTACGTTTGGGTCTTCTGAGGTCAGCAGATATGGGTGCAGTTCCATGATTGCAATTCTATACATATAATCAATTTCAAGGAGGTCCATACTCCTTTTTATGTGGAATATATAATCTTGGTGTGCATTGATTTTTATAAATGATTTGGTAAACATAAAGCATCCTTCCTGTTTTCCTGTCTAAACTATCCAACATGTTTTGGGGCCAGTCAATCACTCCAAAACTGTAAGTTAGGACAGGAGGAGCAAATTGGTTTATAGCTTGAATTTTGTTCCTAGATGTCAATGTTGTTTTCAGGATTAATTTAAGTATTCTAAAATATTCCTTACTAAGTTGTATTCACATTTGTTCATGTTGTATTGCTGATCCTTCATCAGTTCCCAAATATGTATACACTTCAGCTTGCTCAAGTTCTTTTATATCACATTCTTGTCCCAAACTGATTTTTTTTTGGTGCTGCAGTTTTCCTGCTTTGAAGGTTGCTTTTGCACATTTATCAAGACCAAATGACATTCTTATACCAACTGAAATAGTTTTGACTACTTTTAGTTGTGCTTTCAGTTCCTCATCTAATGAACTATACAATTTTAAATCATTGACAAAGAGAAGATGACAGGTCTTTTGCTGATTTCTAGGAGCCAAATTATAGCCATGGCATAATCTATTAAGTAGACAGTTTAAAGGATTAAGGGCAAGACAGAATTTTTATCCCTGGAATAATAGGTTCATAGGTTCATAGATAGGTACTAGGCTATCTGCCTGAAGGCATTTATGAGCCTAGCCAGAATGTGTTGGCTTTGCCGACCCCTTAGATTAGATCCCTGTGCCTCTGTCCAGCACAGCCACTGAAGTGATCCCTGGGGTAAACTTTCTGTTTCCCATCCACTCGTCAAGGTTTCTCTTGAAGAGTGCTAGCGAGGAGCTCTACCTAATGTAGATTGTAATCTTGTTCCAAAGCATGGGAAGTCTCTGTGACAGGAATCTATCTCTCCAGCATGTCCTATTTATTGTTGTGGTGAGGTTTAGATCCCTAGAGCATGTGGCTCGAGGGGATAAGGTTTTCTTTAGGTGGAGCATGTCCATCAATTCTGGGTTGGGCATGGCCTTATATGTCATGCAGAGATAACCTCTGAGCAGGCGGTATGCAACTGAGTACAGCTGATGTTGTTTGAGGCCAGTGATCCTCTTGGTGAGGTACTTCTGTGGTCTTTCCAGCTGTTGCAGGTGTCTTGTAAGGTACATCCCAAAGGGGGCATTGTGCTCTATGATGGGTCTGATGAGTGATGAGTAGTGGGGCACAATGACCTCTTTTGATCTGGATGCAAACCCTTTTGTGATTAGGTGGGTCATATAGAAGGATTTTCTAACCACTTTGGCAATGTGATTATCAAAGGAGAGATTACTATCTACTTGGTTCCCCAGATCCCTTATTACGTCTTCAGTATTTAGGGAATGACCACCTATGTGGTAGTTTTGTGGGTACTTTGTTATTTCCAAAGGGAATAACTATGCACTTTTTGGCATTTAGCTTAAGGCCATGATTTTGACACCAGGTATCCATCTCAGTGAGACCCTTTTGGAGGATGTCTGTGTCAGCCGGTGAGTCAATTATAACCCCTAGTTTGCAGTCGTCTGCGAACTTGGTCAGCCGTAGTCCTCCTGTGCTTGTTTGTACCTCTGAGAAGTATATGCCAAACAGGAGGGGTCCTAGGACAGAGCCCTGGGAAACACCGCTTGTAACCAATTTAGAGACAGACCTAGCTCCCGCAACTCTCACCATGTGGGTTTTGTCCATGAGCCAATTGGCAACCCATCTTGTGACATAGGGGTTTATGCTCAGACTGGTGAGCTTGTCTATAATACCAGAATGGGGAATGGTGTCGAAGACCTTTGTCAGGTCTAGGTGGGCTGTGTTTACCACCTTTCCCTCGTCTATGGCCTTGGTAACTATCTCAAAGAAGTCCACCAGTTTTAAGAGGCATGATCTGCCCTTAACAAAGCCGAACCGGGTAGGGTCCAGTGTCTGGAGGTTCCTAATATCTCTGTTAATGAGTTCCATGATGATGCGCTCCATAGCCTTGCAGACCAAGCTAGTTAGATTTATAGGGCAATAGTTCCCGGGGTCTGTTGTGGCTCCACCTTTATGGAATGCAATAACTGTTGCTGTGCACCACTCTATGGGTACGTAGCCTATGGAGAAGCTGAGTTTGAACAGTGTGTTTAGGTGAGGGGTTACGTCATCTTTGAGCTCATGTAGGACACAGCCTGGGACACCGTCCGGTCCCATTGATGCTGTGGTTTTGGCTTTGGAGAGGGCTATTTTAACCTGAGTGTCTGTGATTTCAGGCGCTCTACATTCTTCTGGTATGGTTATGGGCCCTTTTGGGGGTGAGAGGGGGGTGAAGTTTGCACTGAACCTGTCTGCCAGGATGTTGGCAATATTGGTTGGTTTGGTGTATTTTGTGCCATTCTGCACTATCTCTGAGCAGATCTCAGCATTGCTACTTAGATTCTTGACATAGCTAAAGAATGCCTTGTGGTTATCTTTGGAGTCCTTGGCAAGTTTTCTTTCAAAGCTCGCCTTGGACAATTTTATGAGGGATCGTAGTTTCTTGCTGATACTGATCAAGGATGTCTTTCCTTCTTGGGATTTTACTCTTTTCTGTACTAGTTTCCGACTTCTATTGTATAGCTTGTTTATGGCAGGGGTCCACCAGACTGGTTGCCTTTTCTTGGAGGAGTGAGTCTTGGTTTTGCTTGGGATAGCACGATCCATGCAGTCTTGTAGGTGCTCTTAGAATGCATTAGTAAAGGAATTTGCAGCTTGGACAGTGATATCTTTTAGGATGAGGGCTTTGAAACTTGCCACCTCCATCTTAAGTAATGTGAAGTTTGCTTTTGAAAAGTTTTTCACGGTGGTTTCCTTGTCCAGGGGTGGGGGCAGAATGTGGATATCCAAAGTGATTTATTTATGGCCAGATCTTACCAGCGAGGGGTTGACCTCCGGTGTGGAACACTGGTCGCCCATGTTGGTGATGACCAGGTCCAATATGTTGTTACGTCTGGTGGGAGTGTTGACCAGTTTTTCCAGGGTGTTTTGAGTTTATAAATTCTAGGAAATGTTGGGGAAGGGAGTTAGTACTTGAATAGTTCTCCCAGTTAATGTTTGGGTAGTTGAAATCAACCAATATTAGGGTGTTTGGTAGAACCTTTATGTTACCCAGTGTTTCCAGAAATGCAGAATCGGGGTCTTGGGACATGGTGGGTGATCTGTAGCAAGCTCCAATCTGAATTGCAGTTTTTCCCGTTGTTAGTTGCAGGTGGATAATCTCTGAAGCATCGTGCTGTGCCACTAACCTGGAGGTGTGGGTATCCTTGATGAATATGGATACTCCCCTGCCTTTTGTATTTCGGTCCAGGTTCTGTGGCCAAAATGTATGGTATGAGTTGCAGCCTGGTAGTGCTGGGGTGCTCTCTGTAGCCTTAAACCAGGTTTCTGTTACTGCACATATATCAATTTCCTCCATACTGAGGAGAGCCTCGAGTGCATGCATTTTGAGGTTTAGACTTCTGGCATTGAGTAGTATTACCCTGAGATTTTTGTTACTTGTGCTATTTACAGGGTTTATATTAGATCAGCGAACGCTTAAACAAGCGAACGCTGATTGATCGGCCTTATTTTAGCGAAAGTGAAAAATATCGAAGCAGCAGAAACCCAAATTTTTTCCTAGGGAAAGAATTTGGTTGTCCGTTTCTGTTGCTTCGGTATTTTCAGTGTTATGGTGGAAAGTTACCGGTCAGATTCAGGTAAGTGTGCGATTGTGTGGATGTGAGTGTTAGGGTGATTTAAGTGAGTTAGGCTTAGGGATTGGGTTAGGTGTGTGTGCGACTGAGTGGACATGAGGGTTAGGGCGGATTAAACTGAGTTAGGGTTAGGGAGAGGGTGAGGTGAGTGTGCAATAGTGACGGACCTTAGGGTTAGGGTTTGGGTTAAGGTAAGTGGGTAGTTAGTGGTGTGTGCATAGTTTAGTGTAGGGTTAGGTATCAGATTTTAGGTGTATGTGTGTGGATTTCTGTTTGTTTGGTGTGCTTGTGTTGTGTGTATGCATTTTGGATCAGCAATTTTTTTCCCTAGGAAAAAAATCGCTGAACTGACAGTTCGAGATTGTAAGCTTTCGCTTACATAAGGTCGATCAATCAGCGTTCACTGATATAATATAGACCCTATTTACAGCGGTGGGTTTGTCTTTTTGAGCTTTGCCTAAAAAAGGCAATATGGGGTTGCAAGAGCCTTGGCCAGTATTTGAAAGTCTAAGGGTGACAGGTGCAAGCCCTCTCTAGCGAAGCAGCGTGACTTGTCGAGTATGTCATCTCAGGCAGGCGGACACTGGATCCCCTTTGAATGACACCAGAAACTTAGCCAATTGTTGAAACTGATATTTTTTTCTTTATACCATGATATCATTCTTGGTGACGGCAGGATGCTACTCAGGGTCAGGGTCATATATGCCTGAGCTACGTGATCAGAGAGCTCTTACATGTCTCTTTTTATGTAGTCCAGGGAGGTATGGCTCAGGTCATTCACACCAACATGGACAATGACAGAGTCATATTTGTACTTGTTCTGGAGTGACCTGAGTGCTTGTGTTATGTGGAGGATCCTGGCACCCGACAGGCAGCTAACAGTAACCTTCTCCTTATTCAGCCTAGTGAGTGGGACATCAGTGTGCCTGACTATAGAGTCACCTATTACTAGTATGTTGGATATGTTATTTTGCCTTGAGGGCTGTGATTGCATGGCACACTGTTTTTGTGAAGTATGTGTTACATGGTTTGTGTTGGGGGGGGTGGAGGTTGCTTGGGTGTCTGCTTTGGAGGGCTCTGTTGCTTTTGCAGATTTTTATTTAGAGCCTCCGAGTATGTTTTTGTGTATTTATATGTGTTTTTTACCAGTGCTGGTTTAATGGGTCTATGTGAGACTGGTGGTGTGATGCCAGTATTGACCTTCTCCTCTTGACTGTCTGATCAAGTCTTGGGTTGAGAGAACTTAGCCTTCAGTTTGGCTGTATAATTGCTTCTCTCACATGTATTAGTGTTTGGTGGTAGGAGGAGAAGGTTGTCTGTGTACATGAGGCAGTTGTTACATTGCCTCAAAATGCTCAGATTCACCAGTTGGACTGGAGAGTACACCTGAAACTGCCCTTTGGACATGCCTAGATAGGTAAAGTAAACTGTTTTACTGAATGGCTGGTAAAGTCAAATAGAGAGCCTTGCCCTTCTGTATTGCTAGGGTTTATAAGTTCTTGCTATGAGTTTTGAGCAAGTGTCGGGCTGAGAAATGAATGGTTTGAGTGCTTAAGTTGAAAGTTTGTCTAGTTCCAAGGGAAAAATTGAGACTTTGTGGAGCCAGGAATAGTTATACCCTAGCTAACCGGCACTGCCCAGCGCACAAAATCAGGCAAATGTGGTTTTTATAGCAGGGAAATGAAAGAGATAGAAATTAGCCCAAAATGGCCAATAAACTATTACTTTCTGACCTAAAACCACTCATCCAGGGACAGATAGGCTGCTCAAAGCTCCCCCTCTGACAGGTGAACAGAGAAACTTCCTTCTATCCAAGTAAGGTATGGGCAAACATAGAGATCTATATCACAGTCCTGACTTCAGCACTAACATGAAAACTGGACTATACTAGCCTAGAAAGGCGGGAAATAAGTACATATATATATATATATATATATATATATATATATATATATATATATATATATATATATATATTTCAGAAAATAAAGCAGATAAAATCAAAATACACTTTAAATGTGCATAAAAATATGCTTATTGTTATATATCTCAGTTCAGAGTTGTAGTCAATGCCTCTAGTAATAAAGTAGGAAGAAACACAAATACAGTAAAAGCAGATGTATAAAGTGAATTTTTTATATTTATATATATATATATATATATATATATATATATATATATATATATATATATACATAAAACAATAGAAAACAAACAATCTGATTTAAACAAGTTACCCAATTAACCAGAAAAAAAACTCAAAACTGAGCCCTGTTCCAGCAGTCTTCAGTCAGACAAGTTCTAACTGCACACTCCCGCTACTAGGGTGCAGGGGAATCTTCTCCAAAAAGATGGCCTGGATCAGTGCTCAAGTTATACAAACAAAGCTAGATTCAGCAGGCCTGAATCTGGTCCTATGCTACAGCAACAAGGCGCACCAATTTCAGAAAGAATTGGTTCGAATAAGCAGGCACAATAAGCCTGTGACCAGAAATTGGCAGCTCAGAAGGGCAGAATCCAACCTCTCATCCCACAAGAGTGCAGACCACAAACCTTCTTAATGTAGAATAACTGGACTGAAGCCCAAGTGCTTAAACCAGAACTAATACACTTTTAGAATAGCAGACACTGAGCTTTCAATCAGCAATTCTCAGCTTAGAAGGATGTAAGCTACCTGTCCTGCCACAGCAGTGCAGACCACAAACCTTCTTAATGTAAAACAACCGGTATGAAGCCCAAATGCTTAAACCAAAAGACTTAGAATAACAGTTACAGCTTAATCAGGCTACTACCAAGCAGCAATGAGTGCAGCAGAAAAAATAAATTGAATACTTTTAAGAAGAGGCAAAAGCAAAATAAATAAGGAGGAAACACAAATACAGTAAAAGCAGATGAATTTGTTTTTTTTTTTGTTTTTTTTTTTTTTAATAATCATTTGATAATTTGCCCTTTATTACTTAATTGCAAAGTGGTCTGCCACTGTTTCATGGTCACTGTAATGTAGTTGATCAGTGTAGGGTTTATCTTATACATTTTTAAGCACTCTTTTATCCATGAATGTGGAATACTATTAAATGCCTTTTATAGTCATTCCATGCCATACTTCGATCCTTCCCCTTTTTACAGTTCTCTATTATGACTTTATTGAGCAACAGTTGATCCTTTCTTCCATATGACTTTTTTATTAACCTTTTGTTCTATTGCCATGACTGAATTTTCTTCTAAATTACTATAAAATTCATTGGCATCAATTCCGGTGTATAGTTTATACATTGTCAGAAGGTAAGTTTTTGGTCTATAATTTTTAGGATAAATTGAATGTTAACTTTTAAGTAGGAACATTGTTTTTCCTGTTGTTAACCTGGTTGGTATCATTTCAGGGTGTGCATATAAATAGTTCTTACTCATGGCTAAATATTTGTGCAAAGATGTTAATACTTTTAGCCAGACGTTAGGTACTGCATCTGGGCCTGGGATTTTCCAACTGGAGACTTTTCTTAACTTGATCTCAATCTCTCTGGCCATAAGTTCATCCCTTTTCATATCCTGTACCTTTCAACTTCTTATTCTCTCTCTCTCTTTTACTTCTTCTGTCCATTTAGCATCTTTGTTATGTTCCACAGGATCTTCATAGATATTTCTCCAAAATGTATCTATTTATTCTTTTTTGAATGTTCTTTCAATTTCTTTTGCCTTGTTTCTCAGTTCTCTGTAGAACTTTTTGGGGTCATCAATAAATTGCTTATTTTGTCCTTTTCATTTATATTTATCTGTGTATCTTCTACATTTTTCTGCCTTTGCTGAGATTTTTAGTTTATTATTTGCAATAGTGCAAGATAGATCCTGATCTGTTATAATACTGCTCAATGCTTATATCACGTTTATCTTTCTGAGTAGTTTCATTGATTTGTTCTCTGTGCTATACTCTTCTAACAGTGCAACTTCTTGAATTAATTGCTTTATAGTTTTCTCTATTCAGTACTTCCATGATGGTGTTCCATTTCTCTCCTTCCTTTCCCTCACAACCCAGTGTTCTTGTGGTAGAATTGCATCTGTTATTAATTTAGCTGTACAGTAATATATCCTGTTTACTTCTATTATATGGCATGGATCACTTTGGACATTCCTAATTACTGTGTTCATTTGTTTCATCAAACTTCTGACTTTTTGGGTTTTATTTACCTTCTGCAGTCTATTTCTTTCATTGACCTTATTATATTTGGCTATCTCTATTAAATCAAGTAACTCTTCTCTTAGCTCATTCTCTTCTAAATTGAGGGCACATTTTTGTTGTCCATTTCCTGCGGGCATTCTATAGAGAGTTTTATAGCATCTTCCTGTGGCACGTTCTCTTCAATTTCTTCCTATGTCATCCATTGCTCTGTCATATGGGAACTCACTGGCCTATCACTCCTAAACATTGACTGCATCAGAGTTGTCACAGTTTCCTGTTACCGCCCTTGATATCCAGCTTCAAGTGAACTTTTATACTGGTTTCCTATGGAAGGGTCCAAAACATTTTCATATGCCAACTGCCCAGTTGCTTCCCGTTCCACTGGTTTCTCCTTAATTTGGATGTCTATTGCTCTATCCTGCTGTGGTGCTTTCTGAGTTAGATTTTCTACACTGAATCCTTTACTTTGCAGGTAATCCATAACCTCAGTTTCTACTTCTTTAACTTCTCCATTACTAATTTTCTTATCTTATTTTCCTCTTTGTCTTCTTACATTTTGTTTTGTAAAGTTTTTTTATGTCCAGATTCCTTTGCCTGTATTTCTCTTCAGATATCTTTGGTGCTGCTCTTTTTGTATTGATTATTTTGCTTTCTCTTTTCTATAAATGTTATACCATATTACATCTCTTGTTCTTCCCCATGTCCATATTTCTTCTTCAGATGTCTCCTGACCTTCCTGTTTGTCCTTACTTTGGGGACCTGTTCCATCATGCTGTGATACAACCTGTGTTAGACCTACACCAAATCCTTCACTTTGCATGCATTCCAGAACTTCAGCTTCTATTTTTTTTTTTTAACTTCCACTTTACTAATCTTCTTTTCTACATTCCCTCTTTGTGATATTATTTTTTTATTGTTAAATTTTCCATATCTGGATGCGTTTGCCTCTATTTCTCTTATATATCTTTGGGGCTGCCTTTTTTGTATTGATTAATTTGGCTTTCACTTTGCATAAATATTGCACCAAATCAAATCTCTCCTTCTTTCCCATATCCATATTTCTTTTTTTATACTTAAAAAAAACCTCTAGGTTTTGTTGATTATATTTTCACATTTCCTCAGATGCTTCTTTTTCCAACAGATCAAAGTTTCTTGGTCTTTACAATGTTTTTCACAAATCTGTTGTATTAATGAACATAAATTTTTATTTAAGGCGTCTGACAGTTTTTCTTGTGGAAGTATTTTTCTTTCCTGTAATTTTTCTCTTAATCTTTTTTTGTATATAAACAATACATAATTCTTTCTTATCCTCAATAGTCCACTCTATTACCTTTATGGCTCTTTTTTGGCCTATCAGTTTTTGTAATTTTTTTTGTGGACTGCTATTTCCTTCTACAACAGAGGGACCATCCTTTCCCTGGGCCTGGCCTAATCCCATTGTAGGAATGTTTCTGTATTTTGAGGATTCTACACTGCTATTGTTCCAATCCTGGCACCAGTGCACCTACCACGATCAGGCACTTTTTATCCTGGGTCATGTGCACCCAGCTATTTTTTTTAATTTTTGACCTACTTCTGTCTATGATGTATTCTATATAAAGTACAGTCTATGTATAAATCAGTGTCATCTTGGTGGTATTTTGTGAAAAACAGGGTCTGCCTTGTGAAGGTACTCACCAAGACTTGAGGATGAATTCAATTTCAACAATACTTCTCTCCTTTGGTTGCTGACTTATCGTCTCTCCATTCAGACCCCTCATCTCTCCATTTGGTGCCGAGATAGAGGGTGTCATGGACATACAGGTGAAGGTGCTGTTAGCAATAATGATCACACCATTGTATGCTGCACTGGAGGAGGTGGTCAAGAATGATTTAATAGACTAGCAGCAATTCATTGAAGTAAACAAGTTAAGGAAATGTGTGATTGCTTAAGCAGGATTATTGAAAAGGATGTAAGAATGAGGCAAAAAGGATAGCAAGAGAGGGCCAAGCAATAAAGTCAAAAAGATAGAGCCTGCAAGAGGTGAAGTAGAGTGAAGAGAAGAGGATACACAATGCAATGAGAATAAAATAAATAATTCAAAGATGGTAAGGACAGTGGAGGTTAAAGCCAAAATGAACTTAGGAGAAGGGATCAAAAAGTGAAACAAGGACTTTTCTCTAAGCAGCAGAAAGAAGGAAGAGAGGGCTAGAACTGGGCAAGCTAATTAAAGTTGTGAGGGAGACTACAAAAGACTGAAAAGCAGAGGTACTGAGTAAATATTTTGCTTCTGTCTCCACAAAAAAAAAGTGAGGGAAGGGTGCCATGCTGGGATGGAGACAGGACAAAATGAGAACAGCAGACAGACACCAATAATGGCAGACAGAGGATCCAGAGGAACTGGCTGGTTTTACAGAGGATAAAGCACAAAGATAAGCTGCCTCCCAGAGTCCTCAAAAATCTGTCCAGTACGTTCACAGACATACTACTAAACACCTCCATCAGGTCACTGACTAGTGCAGAAGTCACATAGGTCAGGAAGACAGCAGCTGTGGTACCCCTGAACTGGGGAGGGATGGGTGCAAAAATGAATTAAGGGAATTACAAACATGTTAACTTACTAATACTGACAAGAAAAGAAAGAAGGTTGACCAGACAACTGGTACCATTTTAGAGGATGACAATACTGCTTAGCTCATAGCATAAAGAAGCTGTCAGTCAAACCTGATCCAGTTTTATGCTTGGGATAAATTGAGTTTGACAGGAGAGTATCATCAGGAATAGTCTACCTGGGTTCGGTAAATGCCTTTGACCTCACATTCGATAGTGGTCAGAGAATTGGAAGGGCTGGGGAGTTAAAAATAAATCTGTGCAACTGGCTGGCTGAATGATTTAATGGTATAACTTAGAAAGTTGCACTCAGAAAGACAGAACTAAAAGTCAGAAACGTGGTTAGAGGAATAAATGTTAAGCCTGACTTGGATCTGGTAATCATCAGTATATGTGTTTCTAACATGCCTAATGGAACAGAGAACAGGATCACCCATATTGTTGACGACATAAAGACAAATGAAGCAGTGGAAGATATGGAGAAAAATCTAGCAAAGGATATGGAAAAGCTGAACTTGTAGACAGAAAAGTTGCATTTGTGGTTCATTGCAAACAAAAGCAAAGTATTGCAATTAGAACATAATAACTCTGGTGTGAATTATTAGCTGGATATAGTGAATCTGATAACAGTAAAGCAAGAAAATAGTCTGAGGAGCTGATCATACCAAGCTTGGACCACATAACCAGGTTGAGAATTCAGTGGCAATAAGGACCGTGAAGACTCTATGCTTTTACTCTACATTAGTTTGGTTAGACCTCACTCTAAATATCACAATCAGTACTGGGAGCTATATAATGAAAAAGATATCAGGATCCTGAAAGAAATCAGGAGCAGAGTGACCAGAGAGATTCATGGGATATAGGAAGGAACATGAGCAGAGGCTTCAGATGCTATAGCTCTTCTCATCTGAGGCACGGAGAGATAAGGGTCATGCTATCAGGGCCCAAGATCATGTCAGGCAGTTGAGAAGGCATCTTTAAGAGGAGGAAGGTCAGATGGGGAAGGGGAGGACAATTGCAGAGCTTTCTAGGGACTAACGACTCTCTAGATCCATAGAAGTATTTTTTTCTTTGGAGAGGGCTGTTGAACCATGGAAATGACTGTAGGAAAAGGAGCAGAATGAAAATCAACAGAGGCATTCGAAGGGCATTGTTCAGGTGGAAAAGGGTAATACTGAAGATAGGGTGGATAGCAGTAGCAGGTGCATCACTTCTGTATCTTTTTATTAATTTAATACACAAATCATACTACACATAACCACAGGAGCATCACTCCTAATGAATTAATGTATCCATTTCACCAAAGGAAAAACATGAATGTGTAACAGTTATTAACAAACATTATTTTAACCATTATATAATGCCCATAAGTAAAATAAATAAGCATCATATTCTCTAGTTACATAAAATCCTGTTGCTTGAAGTTTAGCTAATCAAAACCTCTTTTTCCTCAGAAAGCAAGTCATAGTGACAGTCTACAGCCATCCTAACCCTCATCTTGTACATGATACCATATCAGATGTCCATCTTTCACATGCACCTATACCCAGACTTAGTTAAAATAACCTCCCTCTCATCCCTACTAACATGAATCAATGACAGCTAGCCTTTCTACTTCTGTTTCCCTTCTGACAATACCTGCCTTTTCTCAGCAGTTAATATTACATCTTTCCTCCAACATATTTGTCTATTTTCTCTCATCTCTTCATTGATTAGCTTTGAACCCATCTCATTTCATCATTACTAATATATTCAAATATGGAATTGCTTGAAGTTGAAGTCTTTCAGCTTTGTACAGTTACATATTTTCACCCAGACTGCTACAAACTGCAGTCTTTTATTTCCCCTAATTCACTCGTCTGAACATTTCAGCCACAAAGAGAATAAACAGCCAAGTAATTCAACTTCACTAAACTTATAGCTATTTAAGCTCCAGATTCTTCCACGACCTTTACACCTTTTAGCAACTCCACCACATATGTAAATTATTCACAGCATTCTTATAGGTTCATAGGTTCATAGGTTGGTACTAGGCTATCGGCCCTAGGGCCTATACAAGCCTAGCCATAACAATTCCCTGGATATTTCTTACCACAATATTTACATCCCTGGACCCCTGTCTAGTAGGGCAACTGACATGATCTCTAGGGTGATTTTCCTATCTCCCATCGAATTAAGGTTCCTTTTGAAGAGGGCCAAGGAGGAGCTCTGCTTGACATGTATTGGCAGTCTATTCCAGAGTATGGGGAGTCTCTGTGTAAGGAACCTATCCCTCCAGCATGTGTTGTTTATTGTGATGACAAGGTTTAGATCCCTGGAGCATGTGGCCCTGAGGGATTGGAATTTCTTTAAGTGGAGTATGCCCAATAGCTCAAGGTTTGACATGGCCTTGTATGTTAAGCAGAGATCACCGCTGAGTAGACGATATGCCACAAAGTATAGCTGGAGTTTTTTTAGACGGTCAGGATAGAGCATCTGATTTAGGCCTGTGATTCTTTTAGTGAGGTACTTCTGCGACCTTTCCAGCTGTTGCAGATGTCTTGAGGTACACACCAAATGGGGCATTGTACTCTATAATGGGTGTAATGAGGGATGAGTACAATGGGACAATGACCCCCTTTTTTCTGAAAGAAAAGCCCTTAGTGATGAGGTGAGCCACATAGAAGGATTTCCTGACTGTTGTGGCAGTGTGGTTATCAAAGGTGAGACCATTGTACAGCTGTGTCTCCAAGTCTCTCATCACATTTTCAGTGTTTAGTGTACTGCCACCTATGTGGTAATTCATGGGTACATGTTTTTTCCCAAAGGGGATAACTATACATTTCTTAGAATTAAGCTTGAGCCCATGGCTTTGGCACCAGGCATCTGTTTCTGTAAGACCCTTTTGTTGAATATCCACATCATTTGGGGATTCAATAATGGCTTCCAGTTTGCAGTCATCTGTGAACTTTGTTAGCCAGAGTCCCTTAGTGGTGGCCTGTACTTCAGAGAAGTAAATGCCAAACAAGAGTGGTCCCAGGACTGAACCATGAGGTACTCCACTTGTCACTTGTCTGGAGCTGGATTTGGAGTCGGCTACTTTTACAGTCTGTGTTCTGTTAGTAAGCCAGTTGGCAACCCATCGAGTGATATAGGGATTTATGCCCAGCTTAGTAAGTTTATCTGTGATTCCAGAGTGGGGGATGGTATCGAAGGCCTTAGCAAGGTCCAGATAGGCTGTGTGGAATGCCGTACCCTTGTCCACAACTCTGGAGACTAATTCGAAGAAGTCAATCAGGTTCAGGAGACAAGATCGGCCCTTCACGAACCCAAACTGGGTGGGGTCCAGTGTTTGAAGGTTGCCAATGTCTTTGTTTATAAGTTCCGTGATAATGCATTCAATGCCCTTGCAGATCAGGCTCATTAGACTGATGGGACAGTAGTTCCCGGGATCCAAGGTGGATCCCCCTTGTGGAGTGGGATAGCTGTAGCTGTGCATCACTTAGTGGGCACGAAGCCTGAGGTGAGGATATGATTAAACATGACATTTACGTGAGGTGCCACTTCATTTTGTAGTTCATGTCGTACACAGCCTGAGATGTCATCTGGTCTCATGAATACTGTATTCTTTGCTTTGGACAGTGCGGTTTATAGCTGTGTGGCCATGATTACCGGAATTTGGCAATCTTTTGGTATTGAGATGGGCCCTTTAGGGGGTGAGATGGGGGTGAATTTGGCACTAAATCGATCTGCCAGGATATTGGCAATATCCTTGGGATCACTATATCTAATGCCATTCTGTTGTAGCTCACAGCAGATCTGAGCATTGCCATTTAGATTCCTGACATAACTATAGAATGCTTTGTGGTTATCTTAGGAATCTTTGGCAATTTCATTTTTGTAACTAGCTTTGGAGGATTTTATGAGGGATCTCAGCTTTGTACTGAGGCTGGTAAGGGAATTTTTTGCATCTTGGTATTTTCCTCTTTTCTGCAACAGTTTCGTCCTTCTGTTGTATAGTTTGTTTATGACAGAGGACAACCAGATTGTTTTCCTTTATTTGGAAGAGAGCTTCTTGGTTCTATTTTGGATGGCACGATTCATGCATGAGTGGATGTGCTCATACAGTGCGTTAATGTAGGATAAAGCAGTCAAACTTTCAGCTCCCGTCTGCATGGGTGTCATGAAGTTTGTCACTTCTGACTTGAGTAGCATGAAGTTGGCTTTGGAGAAGGTTTTACGGAGGTTTCCTTACTGGGGGTGGGGGTGGGATGTGGACATCAAGGGTGATTAGCTTATGGTCAGACCTGACCAATGAGGGAAAGGGTGACCACTGGTGTGGAGCATCTATCTCCCAAGTTGGTAATGACCAGGTCTAGGATATTGGAGCCCCTGGTAGGACAATGGATTAGTTGATCCAGGGCATTGGAATTTATGAATTCCAAGAACCTTTGGGAAAAGGTGTTGGTACCTGAGTAGTTTTCCCAGTTAATGGCAGGGTAGTTTAAATCACCCAGTATTAGGGTGTTTTTTTGTATCTTAATATTTTCCAGTATGTTTAGAAAGGTATAGTAAAAATCTTGGGGCATGGTGGGGGATCTGTAGCAAGCTACAATTTGGATTGCAGTCTTACCTAGTGTTAGTTGCACCTGGAGAATTTCAGATGTATTGTGTTGGGCAACAAGCCTAGAGGTGTGAATATCCTTGATGAATATGGACACTCCTCCACCTTTAGTGTTTTGGTCTTGGTTTGGTGGAGGAAAAGTGTGGTAAGAGTTGTAGCCTGGTATTGCAGGGGTGCTCTCTGGAGCCTTGAACCAGGTCTCAGTTACTGCGCAGATATCGAGGTTCTCCATTTTTAGGAGTGCCTTGAGAGAGTGCATTTTGAGGTTTAAACTTCTAGCATTGAGTAGCATTACCTTCAGATCTTGCATACTTGTATCTGTTATGGTGGTGGTTTTGTCCTTTGAACCTTGCCTAAAAAAGGCACTATATGGGTGGCAAGAGCATTAGCCAGTAACCTGAATCCCAGAGGCAACAGGCACAGACCATCTCTGGCAAAGCATCGTGGTTTGTCAATCATGTTGTCCCAGGCAGACAGATACTGGATCCCCTTTGAATGACACCTGAAGTTTAGCCAATTGTTGAAGTCCATCATTTCTCCTTATACTGTGGTATCATTCTGGGTGAAGGCAGGATGGTACTCAGGGCTAGGGTCAGACCTGCCTGGGCCACATGATCTGAGAGCTATTCCATGTCTCTTTTCATGTAGTCCAGGGAGGTACGTCTCAAGTCATTCACTCCAACATGGACAATGACAGACTCATATTTGTACTTGTTGTGGAGTGACTTGAGTGCATGCGTTATGTGGCAGATCCTGGTACCCGACAGGCAGCTGACTATAATTTTCTCTTTGTTCAGCCTGGTGAATGGGACATCTGTGTGTCTGACTATAGAGTCACCTATGACTAAAGTGTTGGGTATGTTGTCTTGCCTTAGGGGCTGTTGTTGGGTGGCACACTGGTGTTGTGAGCTATGTGTCACTTTGGCTGGGACTGGTGTTTGTGTTTCGGCTTCAGAGGTCCTTGTTGGTTGGACAGGTTAATGTTAAGGGCCTCTGCATATGCAGGTTTAGTGTTGCTATGTGTGGGTGTTGATGGTGCGGGTTTTGAAGGACTATGTGTTGTTTGAGGTGTAGTGCAGGTGTTAATCTTCTCCTCTTGACTGAATAGCACAATCTTGGCTGGAGAGAGCTTTGCTTCCAGTTTGGCTATGTTAAGTGCATCTCTCGCAGGTTGTACTGTTGGGTGGTAGGAGGAGAGGGTTGTCTGTGTACATGAGGCAGTTGCTGCATTTTCTCAGTATGCCCAGATTCACCAGGTGGACAGGAGAAATCACAGGAAGCTGACCCTTGGACATGCCTGTTTAGGTGCTTTTTTTTTTGTAAAGTACAAGAGCTGTTTTCCTTTACCTTTGCAAGGTACTTTGCAATTATAGGCTGTTTAGTGCCTATGATTAATTTCTTCTTATTAACAAGGAGAGTTGAGTGCTTGTATCAGTTTAAGACTTCCTAGTGCTTTCCAGCAGGTTCTAGAGCAAGTGATAGTCACAGGGGTTCAGGTTTTAGTGCTACTACTGAGAAACCAGCTAGTTCTAAGGGAAAATTTGAAGAGCAGACTGTCTGGCACCTGAAATAGTTTAACTGTAGCCCCATGGTGCTACGCGATGTGAAAAATGTGCAAACATACGCATCTTTAAGCCAGAAAGTTGAAAGGGATAGATATCAGCCCAAAATGGATAATAAAATTACAATTCCAGAGCTTGAAACCACCCCTCTAGTGTTAGATAGGCAGTACAATGCTCACCACTCGTACTAGTAAGCATAGGACTTCCCTCTACCACAGAAAATAAAGTCCTGAAACCAGCAAAGCCTGGGATCTGTACTATACTAGCTAGGAAAGGTGGGAAATGAGCAAACAAGATAGTATTATTTTTTTTTTTGGTTAAAACAGGCTAAACAGTGCAATAATATAGTAAATAAACACATAAAGGCTAACACACTTGAGTGTGTATCCCTAAACAGTAAATGCAATTAAAACTCTACAAAATTAGCAATTTAAAATTTTTAAATGAAGTAAGGCAAGTGCACAACTGAAAAATTATTTAAGAGGCAGTAGTACAGTAGAATAAGTAGCTAGTCTATATATATACAGAAAAGTCTATATATACAGAAAAGCATCTAAAATAACACTAAAACAATTCACTAAATATACTCTATATTTCCAAAATATTTGAGAAGCACAGTCAAAACACAAGCAGATTCAGGCATTTTTTTAAGGAAGGAAAAAAAGAGGAACAGAAGGAAAGAAACTAAGTGGGTTGGCCTTCTCAGATGTTCTCTCTGTATTAGGTAGAATGAGATAATGGCACTAGACTGGGAGGAGTGTCCAAGATCAAATTTAGAGTAGGGATGAGCAACTGCAAGGCCAGCAGGTATAAAGACAAGATGCTAATAGGGAGGGAGGGTGGGAAGTTATTTTAGGCAGAACACACTACAGAAATGTTTATCACAGCAGAAAACCAGCATTGAGCCAATAGCAATGAAATACAGTACAAGTATGCAGTATACAATAACATTGTTATAAATATCTAAAATAAGCAATAAATACTAAAAATAAGCAAAATAAGCAAAAAAAAAAAAAAACAGGCTACTTATTGCTATATATCACAGATCAGGTGCTCTTCCTCAGATAGCTCTGTGTGTAATGGCTGAAACACTCATGTTAACTTCTTAAGTAACAGAAAGTTGAAATCTGAAACAACTTTAAAAAAAGCTCTACAGAACCAAGGAGGTGCTTTCTCCAAGCAGTAGACCTGACGACCCAACTAAACAATGACCTAAACACTAAAGTCTCACTGAAGTGGGGGATGCTCTTTGCTAACTAAGATGGCCTGGACAATGAGCTCAGAAAACAGCCTCTAACAAACAACTAGGCCCACAAACACGATCAGGAATATGATTATTTTTATTTTACATTTGTTGACCAGCTAGTCTAACTGGATATATGTCCATTTACAGTAGAGGCCCAGGGAGAAAAGCTCCACATAAAAACAAAGCAGAATATTGCAACTACAGGTACAGTTCGTCAGACAAAACAGCTGTTTACATGCTAAAATAGTAATCATAATAGATAACAAACAAATTTTTTTTTAAGGGCCAAACAGTAAAAGAAGAAAAAAGTATTTAGAAGGGTGTGAGACATTCCAAAATTAAAGTTGTATATCCGTCACAGAAGAACAGATAGTTATTTGCAAGGCAGGGACACACTATTTAAAAGGCAGTGACTCATCTATAAGGCAGTGACACATCCATAAAGTCCTTGCTGGGCACAAGTATCCTAACCTATAATAGTCTCTGAGAAGAATGGGTTTTGTACAGTCTCAAGTTAGCTAAATGATCAGATTAACAGACGGGTAGAAGCTAATGGTCTTAGTAGCTATGAAGTGAGTAATATTTAATGCTAGAACCTAGGATAAGAGGAAGAGGAATCTTAGTTTGGGTTGGTACAAGGACATAGCCAGTGGGTTGTAAGGTATATTTTGAGTTTCTTTTTGAATAGTGGAGCTGAAGAAAGAGATGTGAGTTCGCCAGGAATTAGGTTGCAGATTTTTCACACAGTGTTACGGAAAAGGGAATCCCCTGCTTTATTGTTGTTTTTTTTCTAGATACCAGTAGTTTATTGGCTGAGCATAGGTTTGTAAGATTTTTATATGGGATGATTAGACTCATGAGTATTGGTATATTGCTTGGATGATAAAGAGTCTTAGGGGCAATAATAAGTTGGTGGAATAGAATTTGATTATGCAGCACCAGCCAACCCAGTTGTTTCAGATTTTGGCAGTGGTGGGTTCTAAAAGGGGAGCCAGTTACAAATCTGGCAATGTTATTGTAGAAGGTTGCAAGCTTGTTGAGGTTGCTTTTAAATACATTTGTTTATATAGGAGAGGCATAGAAGAGAGTTGAGATAAGGTGGGTGTGGGCGATAGTAATTCTAGCAATGGGAGTAAGGAAGGGTTTAATCTTATAGAGGGAGCATAGTTTTCTGTTAACTGATTTTATTGTTGTGTTGATATGAGTATCATAGTTAAGGTTGTGGTCTATTGTTACTCCTAAGAGTTTGGAGGTAGTGTCAGGAGATATGACTGTGCCATTATTAGATTTGAAATGGAGAATATTACAGCTACTACCTAAACTATTTTAGGCAGAACACACTGCAGAAATGTTTATCACAAAGGGTATATGGACAATATTACAGCTACAACCTATTTTAGGCAGAAAACACTACAGAAATGTTTATCACAGCAGAAAACCATCAGTGAGCCAATAGCAATGAAATACAGTACAAACATGCAGTATACAATAAAATTGCTGTAAATATCTAGAATAAGCAATAAATACTAAAAATAAGCAAAACAAAAGCTACTTATTGCTATATATCACAGATCAGGTGCTCCTCCCCAGATAGCGCTGTGTGTAATGGCTGAAACACTCAAGCTAACTTATTAAGTAACAGAAAGTTGAAACTTGAAACAACTTTAAAAAAGCTCTAAAGAACCAATGAGGTGCTTTCTCCAAGCCATAGACCTGGCAACCCAACTAGACAATGACCATAAACAATAAACTCTCACTGAAGTGGGGGATGGTCTTTGCTAACTAAGATGGCCTGGACAATGAGCTCTGAAAACAGCCTCTAACAAACAACTAGGCCCACAAACATGATCAGGAATATGTAGAATATTACAGTTACTACCTAAACTATTTTAGGCAGAACTCACTACAGAAATGTTTATCATAAAAACAATCAGGAATATGGACAATATTACAGCTATGACCTAAACTATTTTAGGCAGAAAACACTACAGAAATGTTTAGCACAGCAGAAAACCATCAGTGAGCCAATAGCTATGAAATGCAGTACATGTAAGTAGTATACAATAAAATTGCTTTAAATATCTAGAATAAGCAATAAATACTAAACGTAAGCAAAACAACAGGCTACTTATTGCTATATATCACAGATCCGGTGCTCCTCCTCAGATAGCTCTGTGTGTAATGGATGAAACGCTCAAGTTAACTTCGTTACCACATCTCCAGGCCACCATTCCCTTCTAACAGCATTTCTCTTTTATCTTCTTTGGTGTCTAATCCCATTCCTGGATCAGCTGCAACGCCATTCAATAATTGTCCCTACTAGCTTAAATTCCCTGACAATAATCCACTCCTATAACCAATATGTTTCCTTACTCCACAGCTGACTCTCTATAAGACATCTACTTCTTATTTAAGCTATAATTTCCTTTCCTTCCGTTCCACCAAATCCATATACATTATTCTGTGTCAATCTTTATGCACCTTAACCATCTGCCTTTTTTGAATTCACTATCATTGATCTTTTGCCTGAGCTTACGATTAAATGCATTAATGTCTAGACAATCCACTTCCACAACCAAGGCTTGAACCCTTGCCTTCTAAAGGCTCATTACTCTTCTCTCTCGTATGTCTCATGTATTGACATGAGACACCGAGGCTGGGTATGCATTCAAGTTGTTTATTATACATACCTACATTAGGAGCTGTAACTTGTACATATACTTCATACTTCATATATTTACTGACTGACTTGTTACTTCTAACACGCACACATATGTGCATCTCCATTCAAGCTTGCATACACACTGACTGAGTACACAAAATGGCACTGATCTCGCACGTGCTCAGTAACTTATATGCATGTTCTGTCTAGATGCAGTGGCTGACTAGTTTTAGTATACACCCTGATCTACATCCTCCCTCTTTAATGTTGTTCAACATTGTAAAATACAAGAACAAAGGCATAGTTAAGAGCTAGACATTATTTCAAAATTTCAACAAAACGTAACTGATTTCAAGTCCAAGTTTCTGTGTATTCAGGATTGGATTTGCAAATTCTACTCGATTTAGTCACATAGAAATTCTGACTGGGTTTAGCAAGATGGACAGTCTCTGGGGAGTCATTCAATACTGGAACATCGGGGTTTACATCAGAGTTGTTTGAAAAAAGCATACTGTCTTTTTGAATTCAAATAGTTAACAAGTCACTCTGGAAATTAGAGTCACTGGCACAGGCAATCCACTGTGGCACTTGTTCTGAGACAAGTAGCACATGTCTACAATTCCTTCTGTAATCCATTCCTGCAAACTGTATGAAGTACGATCTCGGTTCCTTAAAACATCCTTAACAATTCCTACATGATCATAACCTTTGGATGTTTGCATTCTCACAACTTCTTGTAACAATGATCAAGGGGATTTACTGGTCTTATCATCGTACAACTTTTGTGACTGATGTTTTATCAAAAGTTGAGCCTTGACCACTCTATTATTCTTTGCATTCGGTATTAACAATTGTTTGCTGATTGGAATAGTTGTTTGTGTTTATCTGGACATCAATCTTTGAGCAGGTGAACCAAGCAAGATGTCTCAAGGAATGTTTCTGAGCTTAAGTAAGTTAAGGAATAAATTGGTACCATCTCTTATGGATTAGCCCAACAAATATTTTGCACTACAAACTGCATGTTTAGCTAAACCATTGGCTTCTGGAAACTCTGGACTACTGGCAATATGAACAAAGTCAACACAGACGCCAAAGTAGACCAACAAACTAAACAGGAAACCAGTATAGGTAAAACACTTTATGTAAAACAGCAAAGCTTTCGGATACAATCCTTTATCAATACTAACACACAAAATATACCATTGCTTTATATAGGTCCAAACAAATCATATGACTAGCAGCCAAATAGTCACATGATAGAATTAAAGCAACATGAATACAATAAAAGAAATTAAAACAAGTATATTAAAACGCATATCACAATCTAGATCTGTTACACTTAACCAATATTGGTTTTAAGCTAATCATATTATTTAAGCCAGGTGTGGAATCCCTGGCCAGTCTCAAGATCCAGTCATATTCTTTAATCTCCAGATAGTTATTTAAATCCCAACCCCTAAGGGTAGGCTTAACAGAATCAATTACCCTAAACTTAAAGGAATGGTGATACCCACAGTCAGCTATATGCTTATACAAAGCATTCCTTTTGTAACACCTTCTGATCTCAGACTTGTGCTCAGTGATCCTTTCCTTTAACTTACGTGTGGTTTTACCTACGTAAAACGCACAGCAGGCCACACACGTGGCCAGATATATCACATGAGTGGTAATACAAGTTGCTGATGTTTTAAACTTGTATCTCTTACCATTTACAGGATGTTCAAAGACTTGACTTCCAGTGTCAAATATATCATCACAACAAGAACAATTAAAACACTTATGTGTACCTAGCTTAACTGATATGGCTGTATTCACAATACTATCAAAATCTTTATAGCACAATAAACTCTTAAGAGTCCTCATGTTCTTATATGCATAACTCGGTTTAGGACCTAAAATGACCTTAAGGTCATCAGACGCCGTTAAAACAACCCGATTATTGGATATAATATGTCTTATAGATGGCGTTCTTATATTATAAGAAGTCACATACCTAAATGGTACTTTACTGTCATGCACCTTACTATATGTAGTATCATCTACAACAGTACCATCATATAGAAACACCGGTCTTGAGACCGTCTTCCTATCTTCCAAAACCTTACATTTATGTTCAGACAACAATTGACTATTGTATCCACTAAATATAAAATCCTTAAGCATTTCACCTAACTGCACCTCAAAACAACAGTCATCAGTATTAAGCCTACTCAGTCTACACAGCTGGGACCTCACGGTACCCCTGAACGTATGTGGTACATGCATACTACTAAAATGCGTGTACCTACCTGAGCACACCTCCTTTCTATGGACACTAGTATGTATCACTCCCTTGTCTAGCTAAGCCTACCCTTAGGGGTGGGGATTTAAATAACTATCTGGAGATTAAAGAATATGACTGGATCTTGAGACTGGCCAGTGATTCCACACCTGGCTTAAATAATATGATTAGCTTAAAACCAATATTGGTTAAGCGTAGCAGATCTAGATTGTGATATGTGTTTTAATATACTTGTTTTAATTTCTTTTATTGTATTCATGTTGCTTTAATTCTATCATGTGACTATTTGGCTGCTAGTGATATGATTTGATTGGACCTATATAAAGCAATGGTATATTTTGTATGTGTTAGTATTGATAAAGGATTGTATCCGAAAGCTTTGCTGTTTTACATAAAGTGTTTTACCTATACTGGTTTCCTGTTTAGTTTGTTAATATGAACAAAGTCCCAAGACTCAGCAAATCACTTGAACTGCTGACTAGTAAACTGTGCATCATTGTCAGACCTGACTGTGCAGGCTACCATGCACAGAAAACTGTCTCTTCAATTTTGTAACAACTGTGCTGGACATCAGATTAGGAAGTAGGTCAATTTCAAACCAATCTGAGTAAGAGTGTACTAACACTAAGTAATATTGACCATTCCATTTGAAAATATCTACAGCAACCGACAACCATGGTAACTCAAGAATTTGTTCTCGCTGAAGCGGTTCTTTTTGTTAATGTGGTTTGGTGCTGTTGCAAATTGAACATGCTAGAGTTTTCTTCTCTATCTTTAGACATAGAAGGGTAAAATACAATGCCTCATGCACTTCTTTTGGTTGAATCAGTACCTGGGTGACCACGATGCAAAATGTTGTTATATTCCTTTTGTAATCCTTCAGGAATTACCACTTTTGGACATTTCATGATGATTCCATCTTCCATATTGAGCTCATCTCTGTAAGGAAAATACTATGAATATCAAGTGGTAAACCAGTTTGTTGTTTTGGCTATCCTTGACTGATAATGTTTTTCAGCTTCTGGAGAATTGACTCTGAAGCTGTGTGATTTCTTAGTTCATCAAGCCATGATGATGGAAAATTTCTGACTTTCATGACTTTAAAGTCTGCTGTTTCATCTTCATGCTGCTCTGTCGTTTGTCTGGATGCATGTGACAAAGCATCAGCAAGGTGCAAGTATTTGCCCTTTTTTGTTAACAATATTGAAATTGTACTTTTGCAGTTTTAACATCATAATTTGCAAGTGAGCTGAGGTTGTATGTACTGGCCTTTTCAAACGGTCAATAGTGTTTGGTGATCACTCTATATTTGGATAGGTCTACCATAAATATAATCATTGAACATCAAACATTCGAACACTACTTCCAAAAGTTCTTTTTCTATTTGTGCATAATGCATCTCTGTCTCAGTTAAAGTTTTTGATGCATAAGCAATGGGTATGCCTGTTTGAAGACATGCTGTGCCATGGCCATACCTGAAGCATCACAAAAAGAGTTACAGGTTTGTGAACCTTATAATATCTCCATGTGGGTGGACTGGAAATTTTCTTCTTCAAAGTATCAGTTGCTCTTTGGTGTTGTTACATCTAGGACCAGTTTATATTTTTGCATGTTAACTCACATAATGGTGTAGAAAGTTCACTCAAGTCTGGGATGAACTTCCCTAAATAGTTGACCATACCTAGATAACATTGTAAAGATGTGACATTCTCTGAAACTGGCATTTCAACAATTGTTGTTTGCTTAGATGGATCTGATAGTAAGGCAGAACTTATAAATAAATGTCCCAACTAAGTAACTTCTTTCAGTTTGTATTTACATTTCTGAGGATTCAGTTTAAGATTGACTTCACATGCATGGTCTAGAACTATCTTAAGATTTCTATCATGTTTGTCTTCCCCATTGCTTCCAACAATAATGTTGTCTGCTATAATATCACATAGATAACCAGAAAAAAATTGTTCCATGGCACATTGAATGACTTCACTGGAGGAATTAATTCCAAATGTCATTCTGAAAAATCTGTATCAACCAAATGTTGTACTGAATGTGGTTAACAATGAAGATTTGAGATCCAGTGAAATTTGCCAAAAAAGAGCATTTTGCATCTAAGACTGAAAAACAGTGGAATTTGGCATGACAGTGGCTACCTCTTCTACTATACACATCAGATGATGAGGATGCTTAAGTGCTTTGTTTAAGTCTCGTGGATCAATACATATTCAAATATCATTTGAGCTTTTCTTATGAGCTGCTGCCATGGAGGATACCTATTCAGTCAGTTCTTTTACCTGAGTAAGGACACCTAAATTCATCACTTTTGTCTAGTTCTGCTTTAACTTTACTCTGCATTTTTACTGGAATCTTCCATGCTGGTCTGACAGCTGGGCTTACTTCATGGTTTAACTTCATAGAATATGCAAATGGAAGTTTACCAAGCTCGTCTTTGAAAATATCAGCATATTTAGTAAAAATACTCTGTGTAAAACTATCGTTGTTGTTCAGACTTATGTGGTGGACCTCTTTATTAAATGAAATCAGTCCCATTCTCATACTGTTTTTGAGGCCTGACAGTGACGGCATGTGTCTTTTGACTATGTAAAACTACAAGTCATAGCTGTTTCCAGCAGAATGGCATGAAAGAACTACGCCGCCATCAGTTTGAATCTCTTCACCACCATAAGCAACTAGTTTTGCACACTTTGCTGAATCAAGTTTTTCAACAGCTTTTACTTTAGCAAACATTTGTGCTGATATAACATCGTACTTAGATCCAGTGTTTACTTTAAGCTCTATAGGTTTCCCATTAATTTGTACAGTACAAAATATTTCACTCTGCAGACAACTGATAATCTACTGCATTAACTGTTTTATTGATAACAGAGACGCCATCAACACAGAAAGTTTGCTCACAGCTCTCAGAATTTGCAACAGTTTCTATCTGATATACTGTCTTCTTTGGATGGTCCCTTTTAATATAAGTTTGCGACACTTTAGATTTGCAAAACCTTTTGAAATTATTTCACTTTTTACATTTATGACACTGCTGACCAAAGGCTAAACACTTATCCTGTTTAGGTTCATAGCTACCACCACAACTGAGACAATGAGGTTGGATGTGGCACTGCTTCTCATTTTATATTTCTTTTTCATCTTAACTTTCTCCCACACATTATCAATATTCACACTAGCAAATACTGCAAACATGCTTTTCTCATTCATAAGCATATTTGTATGCTTTTCTGTAATCTCATGTATTTGACAAATCTCAATGGCTTTGCTCAATGTTAATTCAATATCTTGAATCAAAATATTTCTCATTGCACCATTATTAACACCACATACAAGATGGTCTTTTATCATCTCATCTCACAGATCACCAAATGCGCATGTTTATTTCTTAAGTCGGTAATATATGCTGCAATAGTTTCACCAGGCTTTTGATTTATTGTGTAAAATTTGTGCCTTTCCATTGTAATATTCATTTGAAGGTTACACATTTTTCTAAATTTATGTTTTACACACTCGGAGTCTTCCCACATTTCAGCCTGTATCACAATATGGCGGTTCTCCCCCTCCCCTGCATACATGGCAGGTGCATACACAAATGAACGTTCCCACTCAATGGCCTATGAACCGGTTAAATTGAGAAGTATAAATGCTCTTGTATATGCATCTTTATTGAAAATCCAGCCTGTATGAAAATATCATATTCTTGCTCAAACACTCGCCAATTAATAACAATATTATTATCAAACACCAGCAGTTCAAGTATGCAAAATCCCTTGGCCATAACAACAAATTTCTTTTGAACATAAGTATAGACCTGGTACTTGTAATTTTACTCAAGTGCACAGCAAACTTTCTGAAAATGCTTTACTTTAACACTGCAAATACCTTGAACATTCTAGACACTTCCAACACTTCAAAAAGTCTTAGTTACTGCGAAAAAGTTGAACACTGAGAAAAAATGTGGACATTTTCGCCTTTTTGACCATTTTAAACATTTTGGAGGCTATTTCAAACACTTTAAATATTATGGAAATATCTGGGACATTTCAAACATCTCAGAAATTATTTTGAACACTTTGAATGCTATGCCACATGTTTGGTGACTGAAAATCCTTTGAAATGAATTTAAGTAACTTCGGACAACTGCTGACCTATTTGCGAATTCACACCTGGATATTACTCCATTTCTAACTGCATGTTTCATGATTTGTGAGCTGCTTGAACTTTGGATCCCATTCTGACACCATGTCGCATGTTTCTTGTATTCAGACAAGACACTGAGGCTGGGTATGAGTTCAAGTAATTTATTATACACACACACATCAGGAGCTGTAACTTGTACACATACTTCATGCTTCATATGCTTACTGACTGACTTGTTACTTCTAACACTCACATGTGCATCTCCATGCAAGCTTACATTCACACTGACTGACTTCACAAAATGCCACTGATTTCGCACATGTTCAGTAACTTATATCCACGTGCTGTCTCACTACAGTGACTGACTAGGTTCAATATACAAACTGATCTACATTCTCTCAACATTTAATCTGCTAGCATCATTAAATTCCTCCATTATTTCTTCTTTATCTTTCTTCTCAACTACCAAAACATGTCCTCATCTAGTAAATGCCTTACAAGATTCTCCTCCACATCCACTAACTGTACCCCCCCCAGCCAACCTATAATGTCTTTATCAGTACTCCTTTCCATTCTCCAAATCCTTGCCATCTCATTCCATTTCTTACTTTCTATTTTCCACATCTACTACAAAATCTCATACTTTACCCCTCTCATTCACTTTTTTTTCTTCCCCATCTGGAACCTCATTTATTTATTTATTTATTTATTTTATTTAATATTTGTTTACCAGGAAAGTCCGACTTAGAATAAAGCCAATTTTCAACAGAGGCCTGAGGAAAATCACTCCAGACACATGCCTTTGTAACATAGGAGGAAATTGGAGCACCCAGAGGAAACCCACAGAACCACAGTGAGAACATGCAGACTTTGTACAGATGACACCCCAGCCTAGAATCAAACCAGAGAACCTCTTGCTGTGAGGAGAAAATGCAACTGCTGTGCCACTGCACCATGTTTGTGTCTTTCAGCTTTTCCCGGTTAGGGGTCACCACAGTGGAACTCCGGTCCACTAATGATTGGTAGTGGATTTTTACGTACCGGTTTACCAGCCCTGATGCACAACCTTCAACGAAGGCATGCCGCATTGACGTATGCCTCCACACAGAAGACGCTCTAGCTGAGAATCGAACGGGACAACGTCTTGCTATGAGGCGACAATGCTACCGCAGCACCACCACCGCATTGTGCCACTGCACCACAATCTTATTAATACTTCCCCTTTCCTTTCTAAACAAATCAGGAATATGCTTTTTGCAACTCCCTTACCTCTTTTTCATGCAGGTATTGAAATAATTGACACAGGCCTCATAATATACAATACCAGTGGAATAATCATTTCCCTTACAATCTTAGCACTATCTTTGAAATGTATGAATTCTCCCAGACCACTGTCTAAAACTTCATAACTATTGTTTTTTTTTTTACTGTAAAATCACAACTGAGACTCCTATGCAGACCTATTAAAATCTTGAACACTATGGGTAACACTCATCTACTTTTACCAACAAAATCATGCATTATTCTGCAAACATATTAATACTACTAAATCCAAACTCCTTACATTGCTTGCACCCCCAAATACCTGCTTACCTTATAAGCCAGCTTCTCTATAACAATATTAAACAAAATGAAAAAGAGTGGACCACATTGCCTCACCCCTACCTAATATTCACCTTATATAACAGTACCCCCCTCCATTAATCATAATATAAAAACAAGGCTCTCCAGTGAGGTAGAATGTTAAATGTACTTAAAAGACAGACTGGAAACACATCTTGTTTTTTTCTTCTATGAAACAAATGCAATTTATTTTAAAAACAGATGAAAGCTGGTGGATAGTTGCTTAAGCAAAGGCTGGTATAAAATATTGAAATATATTTCAACACTTAAAAGTGGGTGTATTTGAATTTTATAGTGGCATGTTTGTGCAACATCTGTCATCCCAACACAAACATTTACATGCATGCAACTCTCTCTATGTTTCCTCACTGCTGTCTTCTGTAGTGATGTCATACTTAAAAGAAACTTTTTTAGTATCAGTTAGCTGAAGAAAATTACTATAAAACACATAATTACAAAATATTATATAAAAAATATAAAAATGATATAAAATACACATAGCTTTTTTATTTTTTAAGTTAGAAATAGTGATTCATTTTTATAAACACTAAAAAGGTGTTCAGTGTTGACGGGATGTGTGCATACATATCTGACACATTCTGAATGATTGAAGTCAGTAAAGACACTAAACGGTTGTTCTTTTGCACGGTTATGCCCAGTGCCATGTATCCTGCTTTATTATGCCATAACATATATCAGATGCATCTTATATCTTTTTGCTTCCATTTAGTTATGATTTACCAGTCTGATACCATATTTGTGTTGTGTATTCCATTTGTATTTTACTGTCTTCTTGTAATATTCTGTACTGACAGCATATACTTGGGCATATACTACATCATCTACAGAAAGACATCACCATTCATTCATGTCTCATAATTAATCAGACTCTTATGTTACCAAGCCATTGTTCAGGCAGCTGTTGGCAGCAGATTTATGACCACATTGCATTTGGTGGGTACCTCTGGTCTTCAAAAAGAAGTCGACACAAAACCCGCTGAAACCAAACTTTATGAGTATACCCGCTGAATGAATGAGTATCAATATGTAAAGAAGAATTTAATTTTTTTTTTTTTTGCAGAGAGGCAAGCCCCTGCCCCAAGAAAAATCATCAACACCCATTTATTTATAACTACTAATTCCACAGTTACACAAATGGGGACAAAAGAGAAACCCCCTAAAAGGGTAAAAAAACATAATCATGCTCCTGGCACCCTGAGGTATTGTCTTTTGATATAAATGTATTTGTAAGATTTGTAACTTCTGTGAGTTGAGACCTGAAGCCTGCATTCCAGGATATACCATCCATCAATCGTAGACGTCCCAGGTACCTCACCTACTCTCAGTGCCTACTCAGTCGTGCCTCCATGTGCTTTAAGGTTATATTTGTGGCTCAATCACTGTATATCATGCAGAAGTAAATAGCTCTTTTCAGATATTGATTATCCTGTTATATTGTTTATGTACATCCTTTGATATACCTTAACTGCTACTACTATTCTTGTATTGCACCATTTCTAGTTGATTTGTGTTGCCTTACTCTGAACAGCCTTGCTTCATACATAATACAGTATACTTTAACCAACTTAAGAGTAGGTTAGAATTGAAAAAAAAAAAAAAAAAAACCTTTTATTTCTTCTATTTTTATTCTTTTAAGAATTTCTTTAGCTAACATGTTATGCTAAAATTATACTGCTTTTATAGTACAATCATCGCTGTATAAAACTGTTTTGATGTTATTCTCTATTAAATTGTAAGTTTTTTCCTTGGAGCTTTTCTCCCCGGGCCTCTACTGAAAATGGACATATATCCAGTTAGACTAGCCCGGTCAACAAATGTAAAATAAAATAAATAAATAAATACAAGGAGACTCAACTGTCTTTGGCCCACAAATAATAATTATGCCATATTAAAAGAGACAGAGAAAACAAACTCAAGCCCTAAATAATCTACCCAATTTCATAATCAGCTGCAAACAGATGGTTATTTAATTAATACTAATTGAGCTGTAGAATGCAGAGTAAATCATAAGTAATAAATAGCTGCTTACCTCTTTAAATAAGTGAATATTATGATAACTAGTCATTAAGGATACATGTTTTATTTGCATTATTCTGTTCTATTTATGAACTCAGATCAAACCTTTCACCTGATTTGAAACTAAACTTCATGAATGATTTCTTCCTTTGTGAGCTGATTCATTTTTGGGATAATGATTATCTAACACTGCCAATATAAATGCATGCTGGATTTTCAAAAACATGTGTATTTGTATGACAGTTAACTTAATAAAAGGCCACACACAAACACTGGGGAAGGAAACCTTTTTTTTCTTTTCATATCCATACCTCATTTGTTTATTGCCTTGAGCAATGAGTCCATCTATTGTGATGGAAGTTCTGTGTGATTAGAAAAATCCATTCCAGCAGTGACTAAGGAACAATTTTAAACTAAATTAAATTTCAGTTTGAATTATTCTTCTAAAGCTTCCTTCAGGAATGTGAATATGCTTATGCTGCAGAATAAGCCGCACAAATCTTTTATTATTTTGTTTAAATTACTCAGTTCTTACATGCCTAGAGGTCACTGTTATCAAGGGATAGAGAGAAAACTTCTAGAATATAAGGTGCTCAGAGTTACTGCAGTTAAAATAAAATAACTCATACTATGCAGCATTACATTTCTTGAGTTCTGAAGCTTAGAGTACATGAAATTGAAATAAATAAATCAATGAATACATAAATACATAAACAATAATAATATATTCCTCATTGCCTGACTGTTATAAATATTTGGCATCTTGAACTGTTAATGTTCAACTTATTAAAAAATGAGTTCCGTTTTTATTTTTTAATGTAAAATAAATATATTGCACAGCTTTCTGTACACATCTGTTATTATAAAATAATTGTTTGGCAAAAAAATCACTTTCAAGTATTCTTTTACTGTACATCAGTTTCTAAGGTTAATAGTTTCTCAAATTGTACCTAGATATGAAAAAGACAGTGACAACTGTTATCAGTGGCATATCACAGAAAAAAAGAAGTGATGTCAAGTTTATTAGCTTTCACAGTAAAAATAATTCAAGCTATCCAAAATATAGTTCACACTATGTATTGGGAGCCTCATGGTAAAAATAAAAGTCTGAAAATGAAAAATATGACAACTGTGTGATTAATCAGGTGAACTTAAAAAAAAAAATATATATATATATATATATATATATATATATATATATATATATATATATATGTATATATATAATGTGTGTGTGTATGTGTGTGTATATATATATATATATATATATATATATATATATATATATATATATATAAAATATATGTTAACTTACCAGAACATCGACTTTCAAATCATCGAGATGACAAAGCTGAAATTTAAGAATGCCAAACTCCAGGAATGTTGCAGTTTCAGTCTGCCACAGTGCACCACCGATGACTACAATACGAACGGAAGCAAACTTAAACCCATCAATGTGGGAGGCTGTGCCCCCCCCACCCCCAACTAAATATACCAACTTCGAAATTGCACTACAGTGGTGAAGGGGGCAAAGCTCACCATGGTGACCCAGTATTTAGTTTCCCGGAGTGAAATTGCAACATTCTGGGAGTGTGGCATGCTGAAGTTTCAGCGTTGTCATCTTGATGATCTGAAAGTCGATGATCCGGTAAGCCGTCATTATACATACATGCACAAATGCACATATAGTGATGTATTTATATATGTGTGTGTGTGTGTGTGTGTGTGTGTGTGTGTGTGTGTATGTGTGTGTGTGTGTGTGTGTGTGTGTGTGTGTTTATACAAACATACACACACACAAACACACACACACATGCACACACTCACACACACACACACACACACACACACACACACACACACACACACACACACACTTACACTCAGTATATTTATTAACATTAAAAAGATATATAACTTACTACAGTAGTAGAAGAATAATCAGAAAATATATTGAATTCCAGTTGATCTGGCTGTGTCTACCTACTTTACATGTACATATGGTCATAAGTGAAAGATATTAAGCCTACAAAAGGTTAGTGTAAAAGCATGAGATGATCATATTCAAAATATAAGGTAAACATTACTTGAATATCCATACAGTGGCAAATCTGCAGCAAGGAAAACAAATAAAGTGAAATGCTGGGCACTGTTACAGTTAGATCATTTACAAGTTTCTCCAGTAAATTCCAATCCCGTCTTGCTTGTTTTTCATATCCCCACTTGCAGTCATCCCTATTAACAAAATCCCCTTTATCCATTGCCATGTTGGTTTAGTTCTTTGAATACATTCTGCAACTTTATGAATGTAATATTAAGTATGGCTGTTAGTCTCCTTAAGGATATGCATCCAAAATTCCAGTCTCTCCTTATGTTTTGAACTGCCTCCTTACTTCATCGTCATAATCATCATCACTTTCCAGTCTGAATCATAACTTTCTGCTTGTGTTATGCATATAAGGTTTAACTGCATAGTTCTTACCTATCCCTTCATGCCAGGTAATCCTAAACCACCTTGTTTTGTTTGGAAGATTAACATATCACACGTAACCCTTTCCCTCTTCCTTTCCCAGATGAATCCCTTCAATTCTTTATTAATTATTGTTTACATCTTCTCCTGTGGTTCTGATACAACTTTTGAAAATGACATATAAAAGATCAGATTTCTAAAAGGATGAAAAAAATATTCCTGAAATGAACACATCATATCAGGTAAAACAAATGAGTTAAATAAGAAGGAGTTTTTGTAAATTAGTCTGATTAAAAGACTGAATTTGAAATAACAAAAATTATTGTTAAATGAATATGAAAATGTGGGGAACATAATTAAAATGAGACATAATAGGGAGTTATGGAATGGAGGCTGGGAGGAGTAAATAGTGCTTAAAGTACAAAGTGAAAGTATTGGACATTTACCAAGTGTTATTCTTGTTAATGGTTTCAGAGGGCCTTTGAGATGTGAGGCTAACCAAAGACTTGTGTTTTCTTTGTTTAAAGAACAGAGATATATTATTTTGTTATATCTGAGGATTTAAAACAATATGATTGATGGATTGTAGAAACAAGCCATACTATAGGGCTATATCAACAGAAATGGGTGACAATTCAGATTGCATTGTACAAAGTGAAAATGATAAAAAGAACAAATTAAAACAGCTTGAATGAGGAAGAGTGGTTAAGGGGACCAAGTCTGTTCTGCAAAGATCATTAATGTATGAGATGTTTCATTAAATGTTGGACAGAATGGTGGTTTGTATTTAAAAAGAAATATGAAAAGATACATGTTAAACTAGACATAGAAGAAAAAAGAATATGAAAATATTAATAAGGAAACAATCTATGAGTTGTAAGTAAATAAGAGATACTTTGAAAAAGAGCAATCAGTATATAAGTAACGTGTAGAATATAGAAAGGATGTTATATAAGCAAAAATTTATTAAAAAGAAAGGAAAGAAGAGGTATGCCTTTTTCTGGTAAAATTAGTTAAGGAAGAAAACAGTACTACTAGTGAAATGAAAGACCAGGATGGGAAAATAAAGACAAAGCAAAAGGGTAGAATGGAGGTGACTGAGATATATTTGAAGAAGAAGTATGGTGTAAGAAAGATAGCGAATAAAAGAAATAGGGAGTGATGAAAATTTCAGTGGAAGTAAAGAAATTATTATAAAAGATATTGTGTGATTTGAAGGAGTGTATAAAATGTGTTAAGCTAATATTTTCAATTATAGCTGGTACTGGATATGGGTTATATAAGAAATTAGATTATCGCCAGTTAAAACATGTTTCAAAGCATTAAACCAGTGGATGATTGACAATTTTTGTAGGGATGAAATTTGTGAGGGTGCAATTATGTTATTGTAGGGAAAAAAGTGAGAAATGAAATGTAGATAATTGGTGGGCATTTCCTTTAAACAATGCTAATTAAAAAGTGTGTATGAAAATTATTCAGTTAAGGTTTAAAATCATTATACCTGGCATGTGTGGTGTGAAGGAGAGAAGTTGGAAAAGCTGATTTTGATAAAAGAGGTTGTGGATGATATAAATCAAGGAGAAAATGTGAAGATTATGATAGGATATGTAAATAAAGCACTTTATATTGTAGAACATGAAGTACTGTGGTAAGCCTTATGTGATAATGGTATTTCAAGAATTTTGGTAAATGAGTGGATAAATGGGAAGATTTTTGTTAAATGTGTTATAACATGAGAGAGTCAAAAGAGTGAAGTGTTGTTTTTATTACTAATGAATGGTGGGTCAGGAAAATTACATGTGAATAAGAAGGATGTTTTATGTAAGATGAGAGAGAAAAATGAAATTCCTGCATCTTGTCATATGTAGATGATTTCTTTATAACAGCAAAAAATAAAGGATGGATGAAGAATGTTTTGTGGGAAGATGTAAGATGCTGGGCTGGAGATGAATAAAGAGAAATGTAAAGGTTTAGGGGATGCAGTGAAAAAGAAGACGTTTATTTTTTAAACAAGAAATATCTGCTGTACAGATTAGATGTGGGAAAAGTAAGGTAATACAAAAACAATGAAAAGATGTTGTGGAGCAGTTAAAAGAAATACATGCATTTTGGAAGATGTTTAGGATGAGTTTCTAAAAAAAGCTACAGTTAATACATTTGGTGATTTTATGTATGACTGCATATCTGGCAAATGCATATATGCTATCTGGAGAAGCTGAAAAGGAAATTATAACTATAGTGTTTTGTGTAATAAAGGGGGTCAAGCATAAATCTTGTAAAGGGAGGAGTATTATATTTAAATGAAAATGAAGGTGATTTGGATTTACAAAATTATTTAATATATGCTCTGTCATTATACCATTTTTGGGTGTTAAAAGGTTGGGAGTACGAAGGATTGTGACACAGATACTTAGAACAAAATAGGAAATGTTTTGGGGAAAATTAATGTTTTTTAGTGTTTTAGAAAATAAAGAAATAAGAAGATATCACAAAAAGATTCTTATGTAGAATGTGAATATTGGAGACATTAATGAGATTATGAAAATGATATGAAAAGAGACCTCAGCTTGATATCCCATTTGAAAGATAATGAATTTAGGAGAGAATCATATTTCTAATGTTACAACTGCAGAGTCAGCAAGCCAGTCATCTTTAGTAGGAAGAGGACCAATAGCTTTTTAGGCCATTATTACCAAAGGTAAATGTACTAGTAGTTATATCACAGACTGCTGTCACTGAGTTACTAACAGTAAAGTGTTTAATGTTTCTATTGTATTCAAGATGCTTCCACTCACATATCAAAGCAGGTTCTAAATTAACACTGCTGTCTGCTACTACTGGTATACTTTCCCATTTACTTGGCCTAGGTGTGTCCATTTAATATACACAACTAATCTGGTTACCTAATAGTGATCATGTCAGGAAAGTGATTGTTTGATGGCTATTCTAGCCCATCTCTGAGACCTAATATTAATAATAACACATTAATCATTCAATGTCCATTATTTTATAGTGTTTGTATCAAACACTAAAAATATATCAGTACACAAATCTAAAAAAGAAGCAGAGATGCTTATTCATTACAGTAGCATCCATCTTAGCTTGACATATTTTGTTTGCATGAGCTTCAGTGGACACTCATACCTGCAAAGATTGTGATATGCGGCTGTACTGTCTCCACTGTATGGCAGAGGCAATATAAAAAAATAAACAATCTAACATTAATATCACATTTTTGTACATAGTGCATACCCATATACTACAAATAGATTTAAAACATTATGCAGCATTGTGGGATTGCCAGCATTTGTGTCATTAAATGTTCTGCATGCACCATATCCACCTCAGTTGTAATGTGCCCTTATATGGTGTCAGGGCCCCCACCCACACATTTCCACTGATAAACATACAGGCATATGATGCACAACTGATGTAATGACTTGAAATAGGCAGTATTATACAACTGAGTTAATGATTCCACTGTGTTGCATGTGGTTCATACCCAACGTTATATTTGGAGGTGATGCCACAAAGCATTTTGTGCCTCCATCTGAAAGCTTAGGGGGAATACCCAGCCATGCACAGAACTGGTTGTGGATGGCACAAGCCATACTCACCAGAAGAAATACACAACCTGCTAGCTGACAGATTTGTATCAAACTTCAATCCCCTGTTCCCACTGGTCATCACCCAAAGTATACCTCCCACCATGCCTTAGCCTATTATCTCAAAAGAGCAGGTCATCTCCATCCTCTCTAAGGCTAAAAACACAGCATCAATGGGCCCTGACAACATCTTAGGCTCCCTTTGAAATAACTTCAAACCTGACATAGCAGACCCACTTGGATCCCTATTTAAACAAGCTTGCAGACAGGCTATGTTCCAGAAGAATGGTAGACAGCAACAGTTATTCCTCTGCACAAAGGGTATCCTTCAACATACACAGGGAATTATAGACATACTTTATAAGCCTGAATAGCCTCATCAGTAAGTCAATAGAAATATTTATCATGGACCTTATCAACAAGGACATAGTTACTTTCCTGACTCTGGAGCAAGCCCCGTTTGGATTTGTTAAGGGTAGATCTTGTCTATTAACTGTGGTTGACTTCTTCAAGAAAGTCACTAAGGCCATAGATGAAGGAAAGACTGTGCATTCCACCTAATCTGACCTGGATAAGGCATTTGACACAATTGCCCACTCAGGTATTATAGATAAACTCTTTCAACTGGGCATAAACCTCTATGTCACCAGATGGGGAAGCCAAATGGCTTACCAACAGGACATATATTGTCAAAGTGGGTAAATTCACCTCTAGGAAAAGGCCAGTCATCAGGGGTGTGCAACAGTGTTCTGTACTAGGCCCTTTCCTGCTCAGTATTAATTTCTCAGAAGTCAATGCAAATGCAGACAGTCCTTGTTTGACCAAATTTGCAGATGACTGCAAATTGGAGGCAATCACTGAATACACGAGCAATACGGATACTGCAGAAAGAATTAGTACACAAACATGATTGTTGTCATAGCCATGAAGAGAAACTAAATGCAGAAAAAGTTCATAATTATTCCCTTTTGTAAAGCAAATACCCCACCTAATTACAACATAGACAACAACGCCCGAAGAGTAGACCCAGAGGAATGTTATCTAGGTACACAGGTTGACACTAATATGAACTTTAACCACACTGTGTCCAGAGTGGTAAGAAAGTCCTTCTATGAGGCACAACTCATAAGTAAGGGCATGGCATCCAGATAAAAGGACATTATAATTCCATTGTTCTCAGCCTTCATCACACAAATAATTGAGTATAATGCACTGTTTGGCATGTACAAGTAAGGCCATGGCATCCAGATAAAAGGACATTATAATTCTATTGTTCTCAGCCTTCATCACACAAATAATTGAGTATAATGCACTGTTTGGCATGTACCTCGACAGACATCTGCAAAAGCTGGAAAAAACAGAGTTTTCTCACTAGAAAAATACAGGTTATAAATACACAAGTCCTACACAGAAAGACTGAAAGCCTTATCACTGTGTTCTTTCTCCTGCAGACTACTAAGAGGCGATCTATGTCTGTCCTACAGGGCAGTGTACAAACCAGCCCTGACTGAAATGTTACACGTTCTTAAATCGAACTGCATGAGGATCACTTATTCCAAGGATCTTAACCTAGCCTCTGACATAAATAAATCATGTTGGAGAGATATACACATCTCTGAGAGACTACACCTTCTCTGGAACAAGCTTCCCATTTACATAAAGCCAAGCCCTTCCCTGACCTTCTTCAAGTGCAACCTAGGTCAATGAATGTGTAACTTTAAATTTCCTCCTGGGGTGGTGTCTATGACCTGCATGGACAGAAGAGGGTGGTATTACATACAATAGCATAGTCTCATACCTCTGTGAACTTTTTTCAACTAGCTATTGAAAGTTCTTAAACTTGGGTTAAATCTAGCTAGGTCTATATGGGCTCTTGTGCCCACTAGCCTAGTTCTCTCCTTTGAGCATACAAACCTATGAAGTCTGATTGTAGCTCTGTACAGCTATAGTATGACTGTACTGTGTCACAGACATACCACTACATCACATCAGTATTACCACTTGATAGTTTCCATGAATGCACATGGATGTATGTCAGGATTTAATGGCAGTATAACATTTTGAATGGCAATGTCAGGGGGACAGTGATTGTGTGTCACGTTGTGAGTTTTGATATGTGCTTATAGCGAGTGCTCCATGTATTGTTTGGTATGTGTACAATATCACAGTGACAGCTTCCTTGATCATTGGCACTTGAATTTGCACCGTTGTACTTTCTGTGCACGAGGGCATAGTAGATGCATTGTCATCATTCTCACATACTGCTGTACCATTCATTATAATGGATCACTTTTTAATTCACACATCAATTGGAGATGCTTCAGAAAATATCCATCGGTATTACACATGTCGGATGCATGCAATATCCAGCTGTGTGTATTGAATCCACTCATAATAGTGTAATGTTTGTATGTGTTATTATCCATATAGCCAATACCAATGTCAGCCAAGGATGCTTTAGTGAAGTGTATTGCATATGACATAGTGAACTCCGACACATCTCATAGGCCATGCACAACTATTCTATGGGATGTATACACTTCAGGATTTGAAAGTGCAGACTTCTAGTCAAGGTGTTCTACTAGATGCCTGTGTGATATGTATTTCTGTGTTGCCCAGTAAATACACAGCCCATTGACAACATTAGTGGTGTGGGTATGATTGTTACAAGTGGTGATTGTGGCCTATGTGTCATGAAAACCTAGCAAATGGCCCTGATTGGCCCTGATTTCAACTCCATGTTAAGCACTGTCCCTCTTAAAATCCCCCCAACCTGGTAATTTTTGGGGAAGGGGTAGTGAAGTCCACTTATAGAATACTGTTATTCATTACAGTTGTACATGTCTGTTCCTGAACAGCATGTATAATAAGTTACACTCATATATTCTGTCAATAATGCAGTTTTATGGTCATAATATTGTAAAAGTGTCCAGGAATGCATCTATTTCTGTCTACATTTGCCAGTCAGTCTGTTGCTGTGTGTCTCTGAGAACAATACCAAGAATCTTTTGGAAAGACTTCCCTGAACCTCAATTCATTGTTTCTGATTACTCGGAAATGTGGTAAATGCCACCAGTGTAGTTATACTGAGGTTAATTACACTGGGAATCTTTATGATAGGGTTTCCAGATATGGCAAAGATGGCAGATTTAATTGCTTGTCTGAATGAATTGTATATCTGGCTTTCTGCAACTGCTGCCAATCTTTTTATACAGGCAAAACCAACAATGCCTTGAATCGGAGAATTTACCAACACCTGTACAGTATACAAAAAGCAGACAACAGAAGTGCTTTGGCAAGATACTCATTGATCTGTGAAGGTTCTGTCAAGTTTATGTTCCTGGTCCTCGAGCAGGTTAGTGCCACAGCCTACTCTAGAGACTGGAAAAAACTTGCTATTACACAAGCAGATGTTGTGGCAGTTAAGACTGGATGCTACCACCTCACCTGGGATTAATGACAACATCTCAATTGTCAGTGAACTTAAGAGTAGAGTGAACATCCTTTAAAATCAATATTTTTGGTACTTACTTATTTATAGATGGTTAATTAGTAATTTTAAAATACTGCTGAGCAAGTTTAATGAATATTTTAGAGTGGGTCCTTTAAGTAGGTCTGTTCAGTGTTTTTTTAATAAATTTTAGATTGTGATTGGTCATTTTTGTGGGGATGTGTTGGTTTGGTGTTTATGTATAGTTTTTTTATCTAATTGATTTAAAGGTTCTGAAGATGTCTGTAGTGTAATAAAGATAAAAGCACGTAACCTTTATATAACATTTTTTTTTGGTCCAAAGTCACTTCACTGATTTTTCTTTACAGTGTGTGTCCCTGATTGTTTGATAGTTATGGTGACATGTCAGTCATATTCAAGCAAGTCATTTTCAGATCTTCTGAGTATGCGCATACCCCTAATTTATATACCATCCTTCCTAAATATCCTCTGCAGTGAGCATATCAGTCATGTTTATATCACACACATTCACATTGATTGACATGTAACCTTGTGTGACTGTCACATATAAACTATAATGTGTGTTTATATCAGAATATACTTGCTCATGAGGTGTAAACAGCAGTACATAATATGTTATCTACATATGTGCTTAGTGTTATGCTACTATTGTGTACTGGAAGTGAACATAAATTCACATATACTATTTTGGGGACACTGACATATCTACTGTGCCCTCGTACTCTGTATTCATTCCTATCATATGGTACATGTCTTTGCCCATTTTCGTCAGCACACTTTCCCTGCCCAGTGTACATTTCCTTGTATTTGCCCTTCGTGTTTAACCAACTCCCTCCATTATTTTATAATTCAAATATTTTTCTATTGTACATTATAATGAGTACACTTTTTTCTTGTGTTATTACTGATGGTATTGTAGTATTTTTATCCTGGTAGTCATTGTGGCTATCTGTGCAATCTCACTGTGCAGGTTTGCTTGGAAGCAAACTTGAATGCATCCTCTTTCTGTGGTTGTGGTGCTCTGCACAGTTTCTAGGCTGAAAATGGAAAACTGGCAACTGATTTAGGCAAATCAGTAGACTCCAGATGAAATAAGTGTATTTAATGGATAAAATAAAGTGCTTTTTGTCCAGTATATTAACTTGAACTTCTGCAGGTAAAAAACAAGTACAACTTAGAGTTTTAAATAACCCTTCCAGTTCTCCCATGTGATTGTTCAGTAGAAGGCTCTTAAAGGAACATCACTACAATACCATCCAAGGTCATTCTTCACTGTTACATAGGTATAAAAACATTGTAAAACGTCTCAATTATTTAACGTACGTAAAATATTATTTAGAAAAACATTTTATAAAACACATATATTAAAACATATTTTAGAGCATATTTTAAAATGTTTATCTCAATTTTTCAATTTTAGCATGCAATGAATTGAGCACATGTCATTCAGTCCCAGGGTATCAGTTTCTAGGCTGGCAAAACAGCTGCTGGCCATGAATCCATGCTTATATTCATTTAAGGCTGATGAGCAGCATGAACATGCAGTTAGCGCTACTGTAGTAAACTCCATGTGGGCTTTGAGCATAGGCTTCATGGAGTTTATTGTATCCCCGGGTATGTATACACTTAGCGTAACCTTTCTAAATGAATAGATCACATTTTGTGGTAGGAATGTTCTTGAATAAAGATCATGTACACTTGGTGTAGATGTCCATGAATCTGGCCTACATTGTCATGGTGACATAGAGGCAGAGACAAAGCAAATTATCACTGAAGAAAGATCATGGTAGCTTACAACAATATGTAGCTAACAGGTACACCTAAATTATGAAAACAAAAAACCTCAATAACACTTAGCAAATTGCTGGAATAAAACCCTTGAAATTACTAAAAAGTTTTTAATACATTTGCGCATGAGCTCATCATGCCCCAAAGGAATTAGGACTTCTCAACATTAAAATAACACTATTGAAACACACTGAAAACTTATTGAAGAAGAAGAGGTGAACAGAGACAGTTACAGTCAGATACAGACAGAAAGAGCAAAAATATATTATCTAGGACATGTAGGAATGGGTCTGCCTCATACCACCAAATACCCACTTCACCGAAACTCAGAACAACAAGACAACTCTGCCAAATCTCAATGTTTCTAACGTGCAGATCACCGAAGTTTTACTCAGAGAAAGGAGACACTTGGCCACCAGGTAAAAAAGAAACTGGAGCATATCAAACCTACCCATGGGGGGGGGCTTTGCCTACTCCACTCCCCCCCATGTGGGGGGCTGCACACCCACACATCCCCTAACTAAATATACCAAAACCAAGATCACACTATAGTGGGGAAAAGAGCACATTTCCCCATGGTGGCCAAATGTCCCCTTTCCTGGAGTAAAACTCCAGTGATGTTTATGTTTGAAACATTGAGTTTTTGGAAGAGTCATCTCATTGTTTTGAAGTTTGTAAAGTGGGTTTTCCATAATATCAGTTAGACCCATAGGAGCATATTTATGCTGATTTAGTCTTACTTCTTAAATCATCATTAATCTTTCAAGCTCTGTAAAATAAATGGATTGCTATAGGTACAAATAAAGGGTGGGAAAGTGCAATAAACTTAAATACCTAACCAGGATAAGACTGACTTACTAAGGCAACCTGTTGGGCAGCAATGATATCTTGCTGCACTATTCTAGTGTTATGTTAAGGAAATGTATTATACATAGAGAAATACAAATGTTTGCAAGTCAGTATATGTTAGGAATATGAATTGTTATGAAGTAATGAAATGAAACATTGTAAGAAACTTCTCTGTGTGGAAGATTTTCAATTCATATATATCTAGTTAATCAATGTATATTAATAAGATCAGATAATTTTAGTAGAAGCAGGGGAACTTAAACTTGTCCTAAGTAAAAAAATAATAAAAAATATAATTTGAAATATTATATAGAATTACTAAGTATTCAAAAGTAATTCAAGTAGGGTTTCCAGCCTGCTTCCAGTTGAAAATCCTGAAGTAATAAATGACATTCAGCTATAAGTGAACATGACACTAAGCCAAAACAGCAGCAAACAGGGTCATTTTATCTCAGTTCACCATATATGTACTCTTAGTTTAATATGTCCAGCAACCTAATAAATGTTACATTAACCGTTCAACAGCACTGCCTTTAGTATAGCTTTATTCTGTATTAACATGGTGCCGTGAATTTAAGCATATTTGCATGACAGTAACTGGACCACTGCAGATTACATTGAAATCTCCAGCTTTTGCAAGAAGAAGTTAATCAATGTTCACTGTCACTCAGCTTGATGTACTATACCAAACTCCATGCAAATGCCGAGGACATAAAATTAAGTCTTTTTCATGGGTCATTTCTAGTCATTTGTGTGTTGTGTGTGAATCTATTTTTCAAACAGACTAAACGTGAAAACAGCAGATAGGATAATGGTGAAAATGAAACTGGCAAGCAGAGGATAGCAAGCAGGGAAAAGAATAGAGGAACATGCAGGAGGGTTGTTGGAGAGCACCACAGCTATCCACTTCTTTGCAACATCAACATACAATTGTACAAATAATTTCATGACTTTGCACAGTCATTACACCAGTGATGGCTGACAAGAATGTAATAATGTTGTAAGGTGAATTGGACCTAATCAGTTGTATCACTGTCACACATAGGCGAAGGGGTGTGTGATTTTTTTTTTTTTTTTTGTGGGATGGGTGCCCATTTTTCTTTAGCTGGGAGAGAGAGAAATGTTGGAAAGGTTCTAAGGAATTAGAGGGTCAGGTAGGTAGGGTAAGTTAGGAAGTACAGAACAGACCAGAACAGACAGATATGGTGATGGAGCAAAAGGTTGGGGAACACCATGATTGGGGATAGCTAGTAGACATAAGAGATACACTCACGACCAGCATGAAAGCAGTGAAAATCAAGTCCTCATCCTCAGAACTGTCATTACTGTGTCCTGCAGCAGCTTCCTGAGTCAGTGCTGGATGTGGCATCATCTTTGCAATGTGAAGCAGGACCTTTTCAACCCTGCCAATAAGTGCACCAAGGCCTTTCACTATTATATCCTCCACCAGCACTGTCAGGACCTGCTGGATGACAAAATCACTACCTCCACTACTAGTGTGACCTAGGGCACCACTGCATTAGCAGCTGGACAAGAGCTACCTGACATACTTGGAGCAGGTAGGGTAGGGGATGTGGAGGCAACACTGACAGGTTGTGACCCTGATGTGCTGGGCATCTATGCTGAAACTTATGTAGCTATGTCAGGTGAAGCCATTGTGGTCAGTGCACCTCTCTGTGCTGTTTATGATAAATTTTCATCAGCGAGTTATGTGAACATCTGACTGTTAATAAATTAGAACCCACTCACAAAAAAAGAGCATGAGAGAGAGAGAGAGAGCGAGAGAGAGAGAGGCAAGGGTGGGGAAGAGACAAAAAAAAGAACTAATTAGATACATAACATGTCACAGTACTATATACTTTAAACAAACTTTTTTGGCAATACACAAACAATTATCATACTTCACTATTGCACACTATGCAACATCCCTATATGATGGAAAGATATTTTTGTGTTGATAAATAAACAAATATCACTTTTCTGATATAAAAAACAGCTGAACCCACACACAGTAAAACTAGTATTCTAATTGCCTGATCCAAGCAGCAATTCTTAATGGGGAAGGCATGTATGCTTGAGATGAATGACAAGGTATGTGCTTGATTGAGATGTTAGTGCTTGAGGGAAAGAAAAGAATATTATGGCTTTAATTTTTACTTGATTCATACTTACCATATGCCTCTCTGAGGTGAGTTAATCTGTATCGGTGTGCTTCACATTTTGCAGCTAACTCCTCTGCAGCTGTAGAGAATAAAAGAAAAAAATAGATATATGAAAGCATAATAAGTAACTGTGTTTGTTGGCTAGATAATTACGGCCATATTATAGACAGGTTATGGGTCAGTATACTTACACAACTGAGGGTGTTTCCTGTCATAAATTTAGCCTCCCATCAGCTTAGGAGGTCCCGATTGTGATTTTTATGGTCACTGTAGAGGTGACAAAATTGCTCTCCATTGCATGTAATGCCAGTTGCATTAGAGACAGCCTTGGCTAAGGTATTCCAAGCCCCATCTTTATACTGAGACTTGGTATAATCCCCGTGCAGCAGCTTATGGCTGTAGAGCTTCAAAAGGGATTGCCACAGATATCCTGGACTCCTCAACACCGCACCTTTGTGCTCTAAATTAAGAAGTATTCTTTCATTTAGCAGCCATGTCTGCAAATGTCAAGGTAACAAAATAGGCCTCTTGCATGTTACTGGTATTGTGCAAACACACACATCCTTGTGAAATGCATTTGTACAATTGAATGCAAGTGGAATCCTTGGCAGACATATTGCCACTAATTACAACAGATAGGTTCATAGGTTCATAGGTTGCAAGCCTAGCCATAACAATTCCCTGGATATTTCTTCCCACAATATTTACTTCTCTGGGCCCTTGTCTAGCAGGGAGACTGACATGATCCACGGAGTGAATTTCCTATCTCCCATCCAATCATCAAGGTTCCTTTTGAAGAGGGCCAATGAGGCGCTCTGCTTAATATGTATGGGCAATCTATTCCAGACTATGGGGAGTCTCTGGGTCAGGAACCTATCCCTCCAGCATGTTTTGTTCATTGTGATAACAAGGTTTAGATCCCTGGAGCATGTGGCTCTGAGGGATTGGGATTTCTTTAAGTGGAGCATGTCCAACAGCTCAGGGTTTGACATGGACTTGTATGTTAAGCAGAGATCGTCTCTGAGTAGACGATATGCCACAGAGTATAACTGGAGTTTTTTTAGACGGTCAGTATATGGCATCTGCTTTAGGCCTGTGATTCTTTTAGTGAGGTATTTCTGTGGCCTTTCCAGTTGTTGCAGATGTCTTGTGAGGTATATACCAAACGAGGCATTATACACTATAATGAGTCTAATAAGGGATGAGTACAGTGGGACAATGACCTCCTTTTTTCTGGATGAAAAGCCCTTAGCGATGAGGTGTGCCATGTAGAAGTATTTCCTGACTGTTGTGGCAATGTGGTTATCGAAAGTGAGACCACTGTCCACCTGTGTCTTTAAGTCTCTCATCACACTTTCAATGTTTAGTGTCCTGCCACCTATGTGGTAATTCATGGGTACATGTTTTTTTCCAAAGGGGATAACTATACATTTCTTGGCATTAAGCTTGAGCCCATGGCTCTGGCACCAGGCATCTGTTTCTGTATGGCCCTTTTGTAGAATATCCACATAATTTGAGGATTCAATAATGGCTCCCAGTTTGCAGTCATCTGCAAACTTTGTTAGCCAGATTCCCTTAGTGTTGGCCTGTACTTCAGAGAAGTAGATGCCAAACAAGAGTGGTCCCAGGACTGAACCCTGAGGTACTCCATTTGTCACTTGTCAGGAGCTGTATTTGGAGTCGGCTACTTTTACAGTCTGGGTTCTGTCAGTAAGCCAGTTAGCAACCTATCGAGTGACGTAGGGATTTATGCCCAACTTAGTAAGTTTATCTATGATTCCAGAGTGGGGGATGGTGTCAAAGGCCTTGGCAAGGTCCAGATAGGCTGTGTGGACTGCCGAGACTGATTCAAAGAAGTCAATCAGATTCAGGAGAGAAGATCGGCCCTTCACAAACCCAAACTGGGTGGAGTCGAGTGTTTGAAGGTTGCCAATGTCTTTGTTTATAAGTTCCATGATAATGTGTTCCATGCCCTTGCAAATCAGGCTTGTCAGACTGATGGGAAGGTAGTTCCCAGGATCCAAGGTGGATCCTCCCTTGTGGAACAGAATAACTGTAGCTGTTTGCCACTCAGTGGGCACGAAGCCTGAGGTGAGGCTATGATTAAACATGACACTTAGGTGAGGTGCCAGTTCATTTTGTAGTTCATGTAGTACACAGCCTGGGATGTCATCTGGTCCCATGGATGCTGTATTCTTAGCTTTGAAGAGTGTGGTTTCTACCTGTGTGGCCATGATTATCGGAATTAGGCAATCTTTTGGCATTGAGATGGGCCATTTAAGGGGTGAGAGGGGGGTGAAGTTGGCACTAAATCGATCTGCCAGGATATTAGCAATATCCTTGGGATCAGTATATTTAATGCCATTCTGTTGTAACTCAGAGCAGAACTGAGCATTGCCATTTAGATTCTTGACAGAGCTATAGAATGCCTTGTGGTTGTCTTTGGAATCTTTGGCAATTTTATTTTCGTAACTGGCTTTTGAGGATTTTATTAGGGATCTCAGCTTCTTACTGAGGCTGGTGAGAGAGTTTTTTGCATCCTGGGATTTTTCTCTTTTTTGCAGCAGTTTCTTCCTTCTGTTGTATAGTTTGTTTATAGCAGGGGACCACCAGATAGTTGTGAAGTATGACATTGAACTTTGCCATGTGTGTTGCCTAGCCTATTATTACAGGTTCTAGTGTTCAACAATGGACTGCTTACTGGTACGACTTTTGAGAGTTGCACTTTGGAAGGTGAAAATGGCTGGATTCTGCCATATTATCAAGCTGGAGCTTATCCAAGGTTAACTTTTATTGTGGTGTTGCTTTGCAGTTGCCCGTCCCTATTGTAAATTTGCTCTGGGACACCCCTCCCAGTCTGGTGTTCACTCTACTTAATACAGAGAGAACATCTGAGAAAGCCAACCCACTTAGGTTCTTAACCTCTGCTCCTCCTCCCTCTCTTCCTCTCTCCTTGCACTTTACTAAAAAAATAGCACTTTATTTTGCTTTTGCCTCTTCTTAAAAGTACTCAATTGTATTTATTCTGCTGCATTTATTACTGCTTGGTAGTAGCCTAATTAAATTATAACTGTTATCTAAGCATTTTGGTTTAAGCACTTGGGCTTCAGACCAGTTATTTTACATTAAGAATGTTTGTGGTCTGCACTGTTGTGGTAGGACAGGTAGCTTACATCCTTCTAAATTGGGAATTGCTGATTGAAGGCTCACTGACTGTTACTCTAAAAGTGTATTAGTTCTGGTTTAAGCACTTGGACTTCAGGCCAATTATTTTACATTAAGAAGGTTTGTGGTCTGCACTCTTGTGAGAGTACAGGTTAGATTCTGCCCTTCTGAGCTGGGAATTTCTGGTTAAAGGATTATTGTGGCTGCTTATTTGAACAGTTTCTTTCTGAAATTGGTGCACCTTGTTTGCTGTAGCATAGACTAGATTCAGGCATGCTGAATCTAGCTTTGGTTGTATAACTTGAGCACTAATCCAGGCCATCTTTTTTTGAAGAAGATTCCGCTGCACCCTAGTGGCAGGAGTGTGCAGTTAGAGCTTGTCTGATTGATGAATGCTGGAACAGGGCTCAGTTTTGAGCTTTTTTACTGGTTAATTAGGTAATTTGTTTAAATCAATTTTCTCATTTTCTATTGTTATATAAAAAATGCACTTTATTCATCTGCTTTTAATGTATTTGTGTTTCTTCCTATTTTATTGCATTTATTCTGCTACATTTATTATTGCTTGTTTGTAGCATGATTAAATTGTAATTGTTATTCAAAGCCTTTGATTGAAGCAGTTGGCCTTCAGACCAGTTGTTTTACATTAAGAAGGTTTGTGGTCTGCACTGTTGTGGTAGGACAGGTAGCTGACATCCTTCTTAGATGGGGGCTGCTGATTGAAGGCTTAGTGTCTGCTATTCTAAGAGTGTATTAGTTCTGATTTAAGCACTTGGGCTTCGGGCCAGTTATTTTACATTAAGAAGGTGTGGTCTGCACTCTTGTGGGAGGAGAGGGTAGATTCTGCCCTTCTGAGCTGGGAGTTTCTGGTTAAAGGATTGTTGTGCCTGCTTATTTGAACTGTTTTTTTTTTTTCTGAAACTGGTATACATTGTTTGTGATAGCATAGACTAAATTCAGACCTGCTGAATCTAGCTTTGTGTGTATAACTTGAGCACTAATCCAGACCATCTTTTTTTGGTGAAGGTTCCCCTGCACCTTAGTAGCAAGAGTGTGCAGTTAGAACTTGTATGATCGAAGACTGCTGGAATGGGGGTTCAGTTTTTAGCTTTTTATTGGTTAATTTGTTTAAATCAGTTTGCTCAGTTGCTACTGTTATATAAAAAAATACACTTTATGCATCGGCGCTTAGCTAGGGTTAAACAATTCCTAGTGCCATAAAGTCTGCTCTTCAAATTTTCCCTTAGTACTAGCCAGTTTTTTAGTTTTAGCACTCAAATCTGTTTCTTTGAGCTCAGCACTTGTTCAGAACTCATTTTAAGCACTAAATATGCTACAAGTTACTACAGCACTCAATTTTCCTCACTTGTCTAGAGGAAAACAGTTTTTAGTACTTAAAAAATAAGCACCTATCCAGGCATCTCTAAGGGTCAGCTCCCAGTGTATTATCTTGTCTACCTGATGAATCTGGGCATCTTGGTGCAATGCAGCAATTGCCTCATGTACACAGGCAACCCTCTCCTCCTACTACCCAACACTACAACCTGTGAGAGATGCACTTATATAGCCAAACTGGAAGCAAAGCTCTCTTCACCCAAAACTGGACTAGTCAGTCAAGAGGAGAAGGTAAACACTTGCACCACACCACACTCATCACATAGTTCATCAAAACCAACACCATCAAAACACACACATAGCAACACAAAAAACACATCTACATTCACAGAGGCTATCAATAAAAATATGCTCAAGCAACAGAGACCTCCAAAGTAGAAATGCATGCAACCTCCACCACCCAACACAACCCAAATGACACATAGCCCACAAACTCAGTGTGCCACTCAACCACAGCCCATAAGGCATAACAACATACCCAACACTCTAGTCACACTGATGTTCCACTCACCAGGCTAAACAAGGAGAAAGTTACTGTCAGCTGCCTGTCGGGTGCAAGGATCCACCACATAATGCACTCCGTCATTGTCCATGTCGGTGTAAATGACCTGAGACGTACCTCCCTGGACTACATGAAAAGAGACATGGAGGAGCTCTCTGATCTTGTAGCCCAGGCAGGTATGACCCTAACCCTGAGCAGCATCCTGCCATCACCCACAATGATACCACAGTACAAGGACAAAATGATCTACTTCAACAATTGGCTATGCTTCTGGTGTCATTTTAAGGGGATCCAGTATCTGTATGACTGGGCTGACATGATCGAAAGACCACAATGCTTTGCCAGAGATGGCCTGCACCTGTAGCCCTTTGGATTCCGGATACTGGCTAATGCTCTTGCCACCCCTATAGTGCCTTTTATAGGCAAGGTTCAAATGACAAATTCACCACCATAACAGGTACAAGCAAGCAAAATCTGAGGGTAATGTTACTCAATGCTAAACGTCTAAACCTCAAAATGCATTCACTCGAGGCACTCCTTAAAATGGAGAACATCGATATCTGTGCAGTGACAGAGACCTGGTTCAAGACTCTAGAGAGCACCCCTGCATTATCAGGTTATAATTCATACCACACCTTTCGGCCACCTAACCTGGACTGAAACACTAAAGGTGGAGGCGTGTCCATGTTCATTAAGGATAGCCACACATCCAGGCTAGTTGCTCAGTATAATGCATCCGAGATTATCCAAGTGCAACTAACTCCGGGCAAGACCACAATCCAAATTGTAACTTGCTACAGATCCCCCACCATGCCCCAGTATTATCACTCCTCATTTCTTGATACACTGGAAAATATTAAGGTACAACCCAACACCCTAATAATGGGCGATTTCAACTACCCCACCATTAACTGGGAAAACTACTCATGTACCAACTGTTTTCCTCAACATTTTATGGAATTCATAAATTCCAATGCCTTCGATCAACTCATCCACATCCCCACCAGGGGCAGCAATATCCTAGACCTGGTCATTACCAGCATGGGTGACCAGTGTTCCACACCAGAGGTCAATTCCTCGTTGGTCAGATTTGACCACAAGCTAATCACCCTAGACATCTAAATCCCGCCCCCACCCCCCATTAGGGAAACCACCATAAAAAATTCCTCAAAAGCCAACTTCACACTTCTTAAAACAGAAGTGGCAAACTTCACAAAACCCATGCAGATGGACAATAGAGGTACGACTGCTGAATCCTACACAAATGCACTTTATAAGCACTTACACGGGTGCATGGATCGTGCTATCCCTAACAGAACCAAGATGCTATCCTCCAAAAAAGGAAGCCAATCTGGTGATCCCCTGCCATAAACAAACTCTACAACAGAAGAAAGAAACTGTTGCAAAAAAGAGTAAAATCCCATGACTGGAAGAACTCCCTGGTCAGCCTCAGTAAGAAGTTGAGATCCCTCATAAAATCCTCCAAAGCTAGTAATGAAAATAAAATTGCCACTGATTCTAAAGACAACCACAAACTATTTTATAGCTATCTCAAAAATCTCAATGGCAACACTCAGATCTGCTCTGAGTTATAGCACAATGCCACTAAATATACAGAACCAACTGATATTGCCAACATCCTGGCAGATAGGTTTAGTGCTAACTTTACCCCCCACCCCATAAAGGGCCCATCTCAATACCAGAAGAATGCAAAGTTCCTGTAATCATGGCTGCACAAGTAAAGAACCCACTCTCCAAAGCCAAGAACACAGCATCCATGGGACCTGACAACATCCCAGGCTGCTTTTTACATGAACTACAGAATGAACTGGCACCCCACCTAAGCACCATATTCAATCATAGCCTCACCTCAGGCTTTGTGCCCACTGAATGGTGCACAGTGACGGTTATCCCACTCCCCAAAGGGGGAGCCACTACTGACCCTGGGAACTACCGCCCCATTAGCCTAACAAGCCTGGTCTGCAAGGCCATGAAATGTATCATCATGGAACTTATAAACAAAGACATTGATAATCTCCAAACTCTGGACTCTACCCAGTTCAGGTTTGTAAAAGGCAGATCATGTCTCTAAAACCTGATTGATTTCTTTGAAGCAGTCACCAAAGCCGTAGACGAAGGTAAGGTGGTTCACACAGCCTATCTAGATCTCACCAAGGCTTTTGATTCCATCCCCCACTTTGGAATTATAGCTAAACTCACTAGACTGGGTATAAATCCCTATGTCACAAGATGGGTTGCCAACTGGCTCACTGACAGAACCCACACTGTGAAAGTAGCAGACTCCAAATCTGACATCAGACCAGTGACAAGTTGAGTACCACAGGGTTCAGTCCTGGGTCCTCTCCTGTTTGGTATCTACTTTTCTGAAGTACAGGCTAACACAGAATGTCTTTGGCTAGTGAAGTTTGCAAATGACTGCAAACTAGGAGCCATAATTGAAACTCCAAACGATGTGGACATCCTACAAAAGGGTCTCACTGAGACAGATGTCTGATGTCAAAGACATGTCCTCAAGCTCAATGCCAAAATGTGCATTGTCATCCCTTTTGGTAAAAACTCTGTAGCCATGAGCTACCACATAGGTGGTAGTCTACTTAACACCAAAAGTATGATAAGGGACCTTGAGACACAGGTGGACAGTAGTCTCTCCTTTGATAATCACATTGCCACAATAGTCAGGAAATCCTTCTGTGTGTCACACCTCATCACAAAAGGTGAAAAAAGAGGTCAGTGTTACCCTATACTCGTCACTCATTAAACTCATTATAGAGTACAATGCCCCTTTTGGTATGTACCTCACAAGAAATCTACAACAACTGGAAAGGCCTCAGAAATACCTCACAGAGAGGATTACTGGCCTCAAACAGATGCCCTACGCAGACCGTCTCAAAAAACTCCAGCTTGACTCCGTTGCATATTGCCTACTCAGAGGCGATCTCTGCCTAACATACAAAGCTATGTCAAATCCAGAGCTGTTGGACATGCTCCACTTAAAGAAATCCCAATCCCTCTAAGCTACATGCTCTAGGGACCTAAACTTTGTCACCACAATAAACAGAACATGCTGGAGGGATAGGTTTCTGTCCCAGAAACTTCCCATACTCTGGAACAAACTACCTATCTATATCAAACAAAGCTCCTCATTAGCACTCTTCAAAAAAAAAATCTTGATGATTGGATGGGAAATAGGATATTCACCCCGGGGATCACCTCTGTGGCTCTGCTCAACAGGGGCATAGAAAAATAATTTTCTTGGGTGGCGAAAGCCCGGGTACCTTTTTGGCTAAGGCCAATAGCCTAGTACCTACCTATGAACACCATGTAAATTTGATATACAGTGATATCTGAATGGATGTAAATAACACTTTACAGAGGCCTTTATGTGATTGCAATTATGTCTTGGAATGCATTGCTATGTAAAAGTCATTCCTAATGCAAGTAAATATGGTTCATATAGATGCAGTCAAATATGATTATTAAAACAGGTCAGTTTATGTTACATACATAGTTCAGAAGACATAATGTTCCAAAATACATAGTTGGGATATGTGATGTGTCATGATGATTACAACAAAGGTACTGTGCCCATCATACATAAGCAAGTGATTTTTGAAATATATTTATTGTCACGTCTAGGAAGGTGGACATAAATTATGTGTGTGTGTGTGTGTGTGTGTGTGTGTGTGTGTGTGTGTGTGTATATATATATATATATATATATATATATATATATATATATATATATGAAACATTAATCACAGAGCTAAACAGCACATTGTCATTATGCAAGGCTTACTGATATACTACTTGCAAAGAACAGGTTTTAACATTATCAGTTTTCTTTACTGTTATAGTCATATTAAAAACTGAGAAATGTGCTTCTTATATAATTTTTAAAGTGCATCTTGCAGCTAGATTCAAGTGGTTGCATTACTTACTGAAAGTCACTGGCTGTACACTTTGTACCACAGAGATAGGTTTATCACAAGAGGAATTTCTTTGCTTACTACTGTCCAGCATACTGAAAAAAGTACAATGTTGACGGGTATGTTTGAGCTACCTATGGCAGCCTAAACTAAAATTTTCACGTTTTTCCTTAGGTAGTGAACCATGTTTGCATGCTGCCAAGTGGGTAGCAAATGTACCGTAAGACTGAAAAAAATGAAAGGTAAATATTGTGATAAATGGCAAAGTATTCTGTAAACAGGATTCAATCAATGGTTCATGTACCTTATTTCTGTTGATTCAACTCTGTTACACCTTCCACAGTAAAGTCACATAACAGATGCATTTTCTAGAATGATTACTATCCAGAGTACTTCCAGCTGCACAAAGCCACCAGGCATGTTTGAGCTATCTAAGGCAGCCTAAACTAAACTTTTCACTTTATTCTTTATGTTGTGCACACTGTTTGCAAGCTGCAAGGCAAAGAGGAAATCCACATTAAAATGACAGTAAATAAAGAAAATGATTGTGATGAATTGCAATGTGATCTCTACACAGGATTCAAATAATGCTTCATGTGTTTTATGTATCTCAATTCACATCAGTTACACCTTGTACCACAGAATTTGACATCTGTCAAGTGTATTTACAGAATTAAGTACTCACCTATTGTATGAGGCCTTGCAATGATGCCAGGCATGTTTGAGCTACTTAAAGCAACCTAAAGTAAATGTTTCTCTTTTTTCCTTAAGTAATGAAACATGTTTAGATATTGTCAAAAGGTCCAAATGTAACTTGAAATGAAAATAAATGGAAAAATAAATGTTGTGAATAATAGCAAGATGTTCTGTAAACTAAATCTGAGCAATGTTTCATGTGCCTTATTTCTCTTGATTCACTTAAATTACACCTTGTACCACAGAATTTGACACTGTCAGGTGCATTTATCGAAGTAACTATTCTTCCTGTTGCAGGGGCAGCGCAATCATGCCAGGCATGTTTGAGCTATGTGGAGAAGCCTAAACATTTTTTCCACTTTTTCCCTTAGGTAGTGAATCCTATTTGCATGTCACCAGCTATCAGAGAGCAAGTAGAAAAGACATTAGAAGAGTAACATGTTAGAGAAATTACAAATAGTGAATGAAATGCAATATGTGGGTATATGTAGCAATTACCATTGCAAGAAATGCATTCAAGTGAACATTTTTTCCTTCTTATATCTCCTTGCGACATCAGACATGTACTTTGAGGAATGGATTATCAGAAATATAGTTAATGCCATATTATGTTAAAGTAGGCAGACTATTGATCACATGTTGTTAGCAATAGTGACAACAGCTAATTTTTAAACAACAATCACAAAATGTGATTAAAAAAAAAGAAAAAAAAGATATATATATAAACATGTATATATATATATATATATATATATATATATATATATATATATATATATACACACACACACACACACACACACACACACACACACACACACACACACACACAAACACACACACACACACATATATACATATTCAGACAGCTCTCTGTAAAAGTGGTATGTCAGTGTATTGAACCTTGCATCAGATATACTCTATTTATAAACTCACTATACTTACACCTTGTGCCACAGAGAAATCTAACTGTGAGATGTATTGTCTTCCCTGAGTACTATCCAGAGTGTTGATGGCCACACAATGCTACCTGGCTGGTTTGCACTACCTATGGCAGCCTACACTAAATTTTTCACCTTTTTCAACAAGCTGTGAAAGTGATTTCTGTGCTGCCAAGTGGCGAGAAATGATACAAGAAAAAATATAAAGTATTGCAGATAAAATACTTTACATGCTTGACCAAATGTGTTATGTCGCAAAAAGGAGCTGTATGGATATGAACCTTCAGACAAGGGTGTGAGGTCCCCATGCTCGGCCAGTAATCAAGGAGCCTGAATCCTCACCACTGACACTAAAGAGGGATGTTCACTTAGAATACAAATGGATACACTCAGTATTTTCAGATGCAGCGCTCTGTACCAAGTACAATTTCCCTTAAGGATGGCACAGTAGTGCAGCAGTAGTATTGTCACTTCACAGCAAGAGGTTATCCCGTTCAATTCTCAGCTGGAGTTCCTTTTGTGTGGAGTCTGCATGTCCTCCCTGCATTCATGTGGATTTCCTCTGGGTGCTTCGGTTTCCTCCCATGTTACAAAGACATGTGCCTGGAGCGTTTCTCCCCAGGCCTCCGCCAAAAATTGTCTTTGCTCCAAGTCAGACTTTCCTAGTTAAAAAATGTTAAATAAAATAAATAAATACACAAGGAGCACACAGGGAACACAGTCAGCACAGGGTCTGGATTTCTTTATATCTGTCTCCCACCAGGGCCCTAATAAGACTCCTCACTTTCACAGCTACAGGGTTAAGTCCTCAACTGAGTGTTCAAGTCAAATCCTACAGCACCTTCTCTGTGAAACCAGTGCTTTGTGTACCTGCTCCAAGCAACTGACAAACAGTTTATGAGATGTGATTTTTCACACAGACACACATAGGAAAGGCTGGCACAGATTTACCTCCTATGCCTCCTTCTGGCCAGAGTATAAGGTAGTTATCACTGGCATCAGACAGTCCACAATCAGCTAGTCTATGGCAATTAACAAAATGTGTCCAATTATACTTTGTAATATTAATACTAATACAAATAGTAGAAGTTGACCAAGACAGCTAGACTTTCAGAAGTGCCACACACAATGTCACCAAACAAGTATAAGCGCTCTCAAATGTTGAATATTTTCTAAAAGGACCAGCCACAATAAAAGTTTTAAATATATTTAATAATAAATAATACAAAAAAACTTGAAAATACTGAATATATATTTACAGTAAATTACAGAGTTCAAATCGCAGAAAATATTGAAAATAACATTGACGGACAGACTCAGACAAATAAAGAAAAGCAATATCTAAAATAAATGTAGGTATATTTTCCTTATCTTAATCTAGAAGAATTACTATTTCTTCCTTACTTAATAGAGCAAGGCAAATGATGTGGTTAAAGGTCATTCTTGTTGTCAGGCCTAAGACAGAATACTCAATGCTCAGAGATTACTACGTGTAATATTTAAAAAAATATTATTTCCAGAGCAGGCAGAATGATTTCAGTTGGTCACCTGACTCTAGTTTCCCACACTATCCCCTTTTAAAGCTGAGAGAGGAATTTAGTACATACATGTACAAATGCATATCTAGAGCTTCTCTAATGTTTATGGCAAGCCAAGAAAAAATCACAGCACTTCCCCTCATTTTACTGAAGGTAATAAACAATGGCTTTTTCCAGACCTACCATCTCTGGTCATATTCATCACTGTAGGATGCCATTTTAATGGTTTAACAGCAGATTTACATTTCCTTTATTTTTCTTAAAGTTAGCTAGCTGGCTAACCTCTGTTCTTCCAGTGTTCTTGGTTACAGTATATACATTTAATCAGTTACTACCTGTGTGTATATTTCCTTTCTGTCCAGAAGGACCCACTGTTGATACATTTTTCAACACTATCAACTTTACAAATACATTTTGATTTTCAAATGCCATACAGTTTTAACACATTTGTAACATAAGCGTCTGTACAAATCAGTTTGATATTCAAATGCCATGCAGTTCTAATACATTTGTAACACAAGCATCTTGTATAAATCAGTTTGATATTCAAAGGCCATATCATTCTTTACAGAACTCTAGCTGGCCATCCTGACAGTAGCCCATGTTATCACATCTTTCCCTCTTTCGAAAACTCAAGATAGTTTTTCAAGTGCCCCTTGAGAACATTGCTTGAGAGAAATCAGCATGCCTGGGATTATATTACCCCATACCCTGTCTGGAGATTCCATCTGCCTTGGCATTTCTGACCCCACTACAGTGATGAACTGTTATATCATAGGCCTGGAACCATAGGCTCCACCACAGTAACTAGAGATTTTGCTGGCTGGCTTGCTGTAGCCATATATCCCCTTCAGACTCCTCCTGCCTCCTACTGCAAATACTTAGCACAAGGACCTCCCTGTCATGGTAAATTTTCATCATGTTAACATGGCACAATTTGGGCCCCTAACTCCTGCTTAGCAGTTCTATCATGTAGTTAACATCACTGACCTTCCTTACCACTTTGAAGGGCCCTTCCTAAGCTGCCTGCAGCTTATTGTGTCTTACAGAAATGAAAGCCATCACCTGCTGTCCCACAGCATACTCTCTGGCTCAAGCATTCTTATCATACTGGGACTTTTTATGCTGTTGGGCTCCTGTCACGTTCTCCTGGGCCAAGCCCATGAACTCCGTGAACCTTTGTCCTGAGGTTTAGGACATCTGCCACAACAGACTCCTTCTGGGGATTCACAATCAGTCTCCCACTCATCAGAAATCAAACCTAGAGGTCCCCTCACTCTATGTCCATACAACAACTCAAAGGGTGAACAACCTGTGAACACCTTGGGTACCTCTTTGTAAGCAAACAGCAAACAGGGCAAATACTTGTCCCACTCTCTCTTAAACTGGTCTGTAAATGCCCATAGCATGGTCTTTAGTGTACAGTCTGACCTCTCCACAAGACCATTAGTCTGCAGATGGTAGGGGGTGGTTTTAAGGTGTTTCACTCCACAGTGCTTCCACAGGCAAGCCAGCAGGTCTGACATGAAATTGGCACTGTCAGTCAGTATTTCTCTTGGGAAACCTACCCTGCTGAAAATCTCCAGCAAAGCATTTGCCACCTTCTCTGCCTCAGTGGAGGACAGGGCCACCACCTCAGGGTATCTAGTAGCATAATCAACTACCACCAGGATACACTTCTTGCCTGTATAGTTTGGGCTAGTCAGAGGCCCCACAATATCCATAACTAACCTCTGAAATGGCTCCTCAATCACAGGCAAAGGCATCAAAGCAGCTTTGATCTTGTCTGCTGCCTTGCCCACTTTTTAGCACTGCTCACAGTTCCTGCAGTATGCGGTTACAACCCTGGCAATCCCAGGCCAATAAAAGTTCTGCATAACATGTCTCCTGGTACACTTTATGCCCATATGACCTGCAAAATGAATGTCATGGGCTATGGCTAGAAGTGCCAGATGGTAGCCTCTGGATACTGCCAACTACTGTATTACCTCACCTTCTAGCCCTCCCTCAGGGGTCCACTCTCTATACATTAACCCTTTGTTCCAGTATACAGACTCCCCATTTCCTTGAGAATCAGGTGCCTCCCTAGCTATCTCCCTCAAGTCTTGTAATGTAGGGTATAAGAGCTGAGTCTGTCTCAGCTCTGTCTTTGTGACTTTTCCCAGCTGCCCCTCCACAGGAAGTCTGATATATTCTGACAGCAGTGCCTCACTGTCAGCCTGGGTACTACCACTCACCTCTGCCCTTGCAGTCACCCTGTCCAAGGGAACACCAGTATCTAACCAGCAGCCATAACTCATATTCAGGCTGACTTCTACAGGATAGCTCCCTCCCTGAATTAGCCACATCACCAGTCCTGTCTTAAAGGGGTGTAGTCTTCCTCAGTCTCCTACAGGCTACCAGTCCCACATGCCTATCTCCAAGCCTGACTGCATGTCACTGCATGCACACAAGGTACTGCATTATCAAAATCATTCCATATCAAGACATCTTCAGGGATAGCCTCAAATACATATACTTCCTTGCTTTCTTTTCTACCCTCCAAGTCAAGGTGAACCTGGCCAAAGGCATTTGGAATAAGATCCTTCCTAAAGACCTGACAGGAATGGACTACCCATGCAAGTTCTTCTCTTCTTTAGCCACTTCAGGCTTCACAATGGTTATATCAGAAGCTGTCTCTATTTTGGCAGTGGCTTGTTTTCCATCCACCAAGATAGGATATAAACTTTGGTGGTAGTTTGGTACCCCTGTTGTCTCCAGACAACTTACTACTGGTATTCTGTTATTCACACTTGTTGGCTCCCCCACCTTTTGATGCCCACCTTGCCTATGTGGGCATCTATATGCTACATGGCCACACTGGTTACATTTAAAAAATGTAATCCTTGATCCTGGCTGTGTACCTCAACTAGTGTTGCTGGTGGACTCTGTAGGGGTAGTTTAGGGTGCCCACCATGGGTTCCCTTATATCCATGTGCAGCACCGGGCTTCCATTTCCTGTGCAGTGATGCCCTGCTTGCTAAGTACACATCCCCTTGCCCAGCTCATCTGCAGAGTTGCAGTCTCTGTCTGTCAACCAGATTCTCAAGTCCTCAGGCAAAGTACTAAGGGCTTGTTCCCTCACCAAGAGGTCAGCCAGCCCTTGGAAAGTGGTGACCTGGCATCCACTCACCCAACTATGAAAATAAGTGCTTAATTCAGCATTATAATCACATACACTTTTATCTGCCTTGTGTTTATAGGTTCATAGGTTCATAGGTTCATACTAGGCTATCTGCCCTAGGGCATTTATAAGCCTAGCCAGAGTGTGTGTGGCTTTCACCACCCCTTAGGATGAGAATACTATACCCATTAGTTTGCTGTGCCTCTGTCCAGCAGTGATACAGAGATGATTCCCAGGGTAAACCTGCGATCTCCCATCCACTCGTCAAGATTTCTGTTGAACAGAGTCAGTGAGGGGCTCTGCCTCACATGGACTGGGATTCTGTTCCATAGTGTAGGGAGTCTCTGGGTGATGAATCTGTCCCTCCAGCATGTCCTATTTATATCCGTGTTGAGGTTTAAGTCTCTTGCTCTCGTGGCTCTGGTGGATTTGGATTTTTTGAGGTGGAGCATGTCCATTAATACATGGCCTTGTATGTCAGGCACAGATCACCTCTGAGCAGACGGTATGCAACTGAATAGAGCTGGAGTTTCTTCAGTCAGGCATCGTATGACATATGTTTGAGCCTTTATCCTTTTGGTGAGGAACTTTTGGGGTCTTTCCAACTTCTGCAGGTGTTGGGCAATCATTGGTCTGATAAGTGAAGAGTACAGGGGTACAATGACCTCTCCTGATCTGGATGTGAATCCCTTCATGATCAGGTGGGCAATGTAGAAGGTCTTCCTAACCACTTTGGCAATGTGAGTGTCAAAAGAGAGGTTACTGTCAACTTGGGTCCCCAGGTCCCTGATAACTTCTTCCAGTGTTTAATGGATTACCACCTATGGTTTTTCCCAAAGGGTATGACTATACATTTTTGGCATTTAGCTTAAGGCCATGGCTCTGGCACCAGTTATCCATTTCTATGAGACCTTTCTGGAGGATGTCTGTGTCTGATGGAGTGTCAATTATGGTGCCCAGTTTGCAGTCATCTGCAAATTTTGTCAGCCACAATCCCCTATGTTTGCCTGCACTTCAGAAAAATAAATGCCGAACAAGAAGGGGCCCAGGACTGAGCCCTGTGGGACACCTTAGAGTCTGACATGGCACCAGCAACTCTAACCCTGTGTGTTCTGTCCTTGAGCCAGTTTGCAACCCATCTTGTGACATATGGGTTTACATCTAAGCTGGTGAGCTTTTCTATGATGCCCGTGGGGGTATTGTGTCAATGCTTTTGCTAGGTCAAGGTAGCTGTGTGAACTGCCTTACCCTCATCAATGGCCTTAGTGACTGTTGTTCAAGAGGCAGGATCTGCCCTTGACAAAGCCAAATTGGGTAGGATCCAGGTTCTGTAGGTCCCCAATGTCTTTATTTATGAGTTCCATTATGATCCTCTCCATAGCTTTGCAGACAAGGCTCACAAGCGATTAAACAGCAGCCTTATGTGTGGGTTTAGTTTCTCATTGAGTTCATGTAGCACACAGCCGGGGACACCGTCCGTCCCATTGATGCTGTGTTTTTGCTTTAGAGAGAGCAGCTCTCACCTGGGCATCTGAGATGTTTGGGAGGCTAGACTCTGTTTGCACTGAACCTGTCTGCCAGTATGTTGGCAATGTCTGTGGGTTCAGTGATTTTTTATCATTTTGGACTAATTCTGAGCATATCTGGGAGTTTCCACCAGGTTTCTAACATAGCTAAAGAAGGCTTTATGATTGTCTTTTGTGTCATTAGTTTTTGCTAGTATTGATCAGAGATGCCTTCCCATTTAGGGATTTTGCTCTGTCATGTAGTAGCTTTCTCCTCTTGTTGTAGAGTTTGTTTATGGCTGGAGTCCACCAGGGTGGAAAAGGTCTTGATTTTATTAGGGATTGCTTGATCCATACATTCCTGGAGGTGTTGAAGGATACCACTCCTTAAGAAGTGTGAAGTTTGCTTTTGAGAAGTTCTTCACTGTGGTCTTTGATGTGGATCTCCAGTGAGATTAATTTATGGTCTGATCTCACCAATGAGGGATATACTGTGGAGCATTTTGTCCCCATGTTTGTGATGATCAGGTCTAGTATATTTTCTCCTCTTTTGGGAATGGTGACTAGTTGTTCCATAGCATTTGAGTTTATGATAATGTTCCCAGTCTATGTTTGGGTAGTTGAAGTCACCCAATATGATGGTGTTTGGAGAGACATTTATACTCTCCAGTGTCTTCAGGAAGGCTGTGTGGGTTTCCTGAGTTTGAGAAGGTGGTCTGTAGCATGTTACAAACTGTAGGCAGTTTTACCTATGGTTAATTGCACCTGGATGGTACTAACCTGGAGGTGTGGGTATCCTTTATGAATATGGATACCCCTCCTTTTGTAGTTCGGATTGGAACGCATGATATGAGGTATAACCTGATAGTGCTGGGGTGCTCTCAGGAGCCTTGAACCAGGTTTCAGTCACAGCACAAACATCGATGTTCTCCATACTGAGGTGCATCTTGAGGTTTAGACTTCTGGCATTGAGCAGTATTACCCTTAGTTTTGGTTTATCATTTGAGCCTTGCTAAAAAGGCACTATGAGTGGGTAAGAGCCTTTGCCCAATATCCGAAGCCCAGGGTGACAGGTAGGCAGACAGACATTGATCCCCTTAGAATGACACAGTAATTAAGCCAATTATTAAAGCTGATCATTTTGTCTCTGTATTGTGGCATCATTCTGTTGAGGGTAGGATACTGCTCAGTAATCTGAAGCTCTCAATGTCTCCTTTTCATGTAGTCCATGGACAATGACTGAGTCATACTTGTACTTGCTGTGGAGTGACCTGAGTGCTGTGTTATGTGGCGGATTCTAGCCTGACAGGCAGCAGCTAACTGATCTTTTCTTTGTTCAATCTGGTGTGTGGGACGCCAGTGTGTCTGACTATGGAGTCACCTATAACAAGTGTGTCTGGCATTGTGTTTGGCCTTAAGGGCTGTGACTGTTTAGCACACTGACTTTGAGAACTATGTGTTGCATGTCTTATGTCTTGAGGTGGCAGTTGCTTGGGTGTCTGCTTTGGAGGCCTCTGTAGTTTTGGTAGATTTTGATCAGTGCCTCGTATGTCTTTGTGTGTTTATGTGTTTGTTTTGCAGTTGTGATAGTTCTATGTGAAACTGGGTTTGTGTGTGTGTGTTTTCCTTCCTCCCTGTCTGGTCTTGCACAGTCTGAGTTGAGAGAGCTCAGCCTCCAGTTTGGCTATATAGTTGCATCTCTCACATGTATTTGTGTTTTGTGGGAGAAGGAGTGGGTTGGTGTGTACACATGAGGCAATTGTATTGTTGCCTGAATGCATGCAGATTCACCAGCTGAACAGGAGAGGACGCTAGCAACTGACCCTCGACACATACTAAAAAAAAAAAAAGTTTGCTGTGTAACTGAGTCAGAAGGACCCTATAGGAAATGATTCTAGGCTAATGTAGTACTTTGTTTAGTATACAAGTACTTTACCTATATAAAAATGCTTTAGGAGCAAGTGCTGAGCTATTGAGATAGAGAATAGACTGTTTAGATTGCAAGTAGAGAACTTCTAAGGGAAAAATTGTAGAGCAGACTTGAAATAGTTTAACGACTACAAGTTCCTGGCTGGAACCACTGCTCTAGGGACAAATAGGCTGCTCAGTGCTCCCCACTCCTACTGGTGAACAAAGAAGCTTCCCTTTATCCAAATAAGTATATGGAATAGCACAGGAACCAAGCCAAAGCCCAGAGATCAGCAAATTCTGAAGACTGGACTATTCTAGTTCAGTAAGGTGGGAAAACAAGATTTTACAGAAAACAGAGGAAAACAGACAGTAAATGCTACAACAAATAACTTTCAGTTAATCAACACAAAAACAGTTTAAATAGAATGCAGAGCTGTATAAACAATCAAAAGCCAGAAAAATACTTAAATCAGGAAAAAGTCACTCTTTTGCTCTCTGCTGCTTGTAGAACTCTGCAGGACACCACGAGGAGCTGTGCTGAGTTGCTCACATATCTATATTTTTGCAAGCCTCAGGTGTTAACTTTAAACTTTGTAATGTTAACTTTAAACTTTCTAATAAATAGTGTTTAACTTTATCATAATCTAAACAATCAGTTTCAAACAATTTGAAAACAACAGTTATTTTATTTATTTTATTTATTTATTTTATTTTACATTTGTTGACTGGAATAGTACAAAGTAGGTGTTACAACAATATTTGACAGATAAAGTTATACATTTAATACACAGGTAAGAAAAAGTTTTATTGTAGTGTATAATACAATTATAAAAAAATAAAAAAGTCATATAGCTAGTTTCAGGTAGAGAGTAGATGGCTTAAGGCCTAGGTGGATAGTAAATTTACTGAGGAAGTGGGGTCTGGAGGATTAGTCTGATTAGAAAACAAACATTTGCCAGTGGGAAGTGAGTGGGAGGAGAGGCCTTGAAAGTATTTAGGAGGTTGGTTATACTTTTACCATTGAATAAGGGGGTGAGGATCTGTACCAAGAGCCCTCATTCAGCATTCTACTGTTTGCATACTCTTTCATATTTATGAATAAAACTATCAAAATTATCACCTTCTTGGTACAGAGGAAGAAGTTTACTGACCTTTATTGCTTCTGGGGTATGGTTACTCCCTTTCCCATTACATCAGTGACCCTAGTGAAGAGTCAGAATTTCCTTTTCATGTTGCCTCTGCCTCTCATTTTCTTCAGCCTCCAAACATCTCAGTCTCTCTATTCCCTCAACCTACAAATGCCATATTCACTTTGCTGATTCTAATTCCAACCATCTGGCCTCCAGTTCAAGTGTATTTACCTCCAGATGGGTTTTAAGTCCTCTGAGAAAAAGGTGAACTGTCCTGTTTCTGATAGGTGTATATCCTCAATGTCAGACTAGTTGTCTTTCTGGTTGCTGGTCTGTGTAGCAGCTGTGATTAGGGCTGCAATAATTTCTCTTTTAGTCAGGATGACATGCACCAGTCCTTTAGCTTGCACATCTCAGCCAACTATTTCCTTGTCAGCTGGCCATACTCTTCTGCTGACATCCTTACTTGCTTCTCCTGACTAAACTAAGCTAACAAAAAGTAAGTAAATAAAACTATTGTGATATGAAACTCTGAATGTCTACTTTGTGGTTGCTTGAGAGTACATCTTTAGTGACAACTGCTTACAGGCTATAGAAGTTCAAATGATATCCCACCACTGTTCACCAATATGTGACATAACCACACTGGAGCAGTAATCAAGGAGTCAGAATCATCACCACTGACACTGGAGAGGGACATTCACTTGGAATACAAATGGATACACTCAGTATATTCAGATGCAGCTATCTGCACCAAATATAATGTATCAAGAGCGCACAGGAATGCAGTCAGCCTGGGGTCTGGAATTCTTTATATCCGTCTCCCTCCAGGGCCCCAGTAACTCTCCCCACTAGCACAACTACAGGGTTGAGTCCTTAGCTGGGTGCCCAAGCCAAGTCCTCCAGTATTCTCTCTGTGAAACCATTGCTTCTTTTCTCAGCTCCAAGCAGCTGACACACACACACACACACACACACACACACACACACACACACACACACACACACACACACGAACACACTCCTGGGAAAGGCTGGAACAGATTTACCTGCTGTGCCTTCTGCCCAGAGTATAAGGCAGTTATCATTGCCACTAGAGACTCCACAATCAGCTACTCTAAGGCCATTAACAAAGTGTGTCCAATTATACTGTGTAATATTAATACAAATACAAATGGTAGTAGTTGACCAATACAGCCAGGTCTTCAGGAGTGACCCAAACAGTGTCATCAAACAAATATAAGCACTCAAATGTTAAATATTTTCAAAAAGGACCAGCCACAATAAAAGTTTTAAATATATTTAATAATAAATAATAAAGAAACATGAAATACTGAAATATATTTACAGTAAATCACATAGTTCAAATCAAAGGAAATATTGAAAATAACATTGATGGACAGACTCAGACAAATAAAAAAAAATAGCTAAACTAAGCTTCGGTATATTATCTTGACTGAATCTAGGAGAATTACTATTCCCTACTTACTTCATAGAGCAAGGCTGATGATGTGATGAATGGTCCTTTTTGTTGTCAGGCTCAAGACAGAATACTCAATACTCAGAGATTACTCCTTGTAATGTCTAAAAAATATCATTTCCAGGGTGGCAGAATGACCTCATCTGGTCACTGGACTCTACCTTCCCACACTATCCCCTTTTGAAGTTGAGAGAGGAATTTAGCATACACATGTAAAAATGCATATCTAGAGCTTTTCTAATATTTATGGCAGACCTGAGGCCAAGGAACAATCAAAGCGCTTCCCCTTTTTTCAATTGAAGCTAATAAACAATGGCTTATTCCAGACCTACCATCTCCAGTCTTATTCATCACTGTGGGATGCCATTTTAGTGGTTTAACTGCTCATTTACATTTCCCTTATTTTTCTGAAATTAAGCTAGTTGGTTCATCTTTGCCCTTCCAGTGTTCTTGCTTACAGTATATACATTAAATAAGTTAGTACCTGCATGTGTATTTCCTTTCTGTCCAGCAGGACCCACTACTGATACATTTTTCATCACTATCAGCTTTACAAATACATTTTAATTTTCATATGCCATACAATTCTAATACATTTGCAACATAAGCATCTGTACAATCAGTTTGATATTCAAATCCCATACAGTTCTAATACATTTCTAACATAAGCATTTGTGCAAATCAGTTTGATATTTAAATGCCACTAAGTTATAATACACTTCCTTCCATTGTCTATGCTTTCATAACAACTCTGTATCTGTTTTCTTGGCATATGTTATCTGTAACAATGCTTACGGTATCCCCTTTCATATGAACATAATTTTCTACTAAGGGACATTAACTGTGGTCATTCAAGCCAGCATTTATTTGAATGTAAGGACTGTAATTCCCCTAGATCACTCAATGTACTTATAGCCCTTTTTTAAAGTTTATTCTCCCTGACACACCCTTAGCAGCTGTATATCAAAGAGGAGAGAATTATAAAGGTGATTGCTTCTGCAAATCATCTGCAGTCAGGGTAATTAAAGAGACCTGCAGTCCATTAACAGGGAACACTTTTCAGTGCTGGTTCTTGCATTGCTACAGTGTGTGCGTAAAATTGTGTAGGTCCTTACAACATATTTACATTCCCTACACTTAGTGCAGCTTTTAGTATTCAAGAATGCAAGTGATTGAACACCTAATTTGCATAACCACCATGCTCACAGGACTGACTCTGCACTATATATAAAGGTAATGGTGGAACTAATGCCTTTGTACTGGGGAGAGTGTTTTGAAACACAGAACTTGATACTGTTAATAAAACAAGACTTTGCAAGATTTATCTATTTTTTACAGTATTATATTTTCAAGTTATGTTTCCATTTCTTAAATAATGTTTTCAGTTTACCATTAAAAGGGGAAGTGAATTGACTGCCTTAAAGCATTTGTATAATTTTAGATTTATTTAGATTTATTTACTTTTCTCCATTCCTTTTGACATAGCTGTTTTTTTTATCCTACAAAATCCTACATGACCAAATTATTATTATTATTTTATTCTGTTTGCCATGTATTGCCACTTATTGCAGATTATTGTATTGTAAGTATGTTGTAAGGTCTGTTGTTTTTTAGCAGGAAAAGAAAAAAATGTTTTTATATTTCTACTCGACTGAACTCCATAGTGATGGATCTGGCAGTTGAAACATTTTGGTATTACTTTTCTAATGTTACATTTATATTGTTAATACAGCACTGTATTACAAACTTTGTACCTGTGTTATATCTATTACAGAACTGTTATAGGATCTATGTTCATAACTGTGTTTTAAATATACTTATTTTTTGTTATGGGGGAGTTGGATGAAATTGAAGGAAATTGAAGGAGTTACTGAGGGGACTGGGTGGGGGGACTGCGTGAGGTTGTTGAGTGAATTGTGTGGGGATTGGGATTTATTGAGATCTGGTGGGGGATTAATGGAGATTGGGGGCCTAGGGAGGACCTAACTTGTGTGTAATCATAAGTGAGCAATTAACACAAATAAATTGTTTGTATGCATGTTTTGTATACAGTCACACATAATTAAACTAGGAGTCATCCTGCATGTTCATCCTTTTTTATTTATTTGTTTGTTTGTCTTTGTTTACTGGGAAAGTCCAACTGGGCAATACCCATTTTCAGCAGAAGTCAGGGGAGAAAAGCTCCGTTTGCTTACATTGCATTATACTAAGTTCCAGTCAAACACAGAGCAGTTTTATTTTTATTTACATTTATACACAGATAGTAGTTCATTTATACATTTGAAAATTTTACAGAGATGGAAGTTATTAAAGAAAAAGCACAAGTGCAACTTAGGTAAATTGCACAGGCACCAGTTGTGTATAAAAATGTTGTCATTGCTGTAAGAGGTTGAGAATATTATGTTTAAGGAGAGTATTTGGACAGTATTGTACAGTGAACAAAAAGTTTTTACCTTGTGATGAACATATACAGGACCAGAATTGTTTAAGATGTTTAAGCAGTGGTTTAAAACTACTGAGTTTGTTGAAGAGTATTATTTATGTGGGGATACTATTCAAGATTTTAGCAATGTATTTGAAGTAGAGCAAGTCACTGCAACATTATTTGACTTATTTGTAAGTAATAAGAATTTGTTACTAAAACAGAAGTCCCTTGCTGGACAGTAGGGTAGTAATAAATCTTGTAGTGCAGGGCATTTTTCTAGATGATGAATGAGTTTGTGTGCTGTAGTTAGTTGTGAATATGTTGGACAGTTGTGCAGTTCAAGCAAGTTTAATTGCTTTAAGCTAAGACAATGGTGGGTCCTATGATGGAGACTAGTGGCAAATGTAACTATGTTATTATAGCATGAGGCAAATTGTATTTTTTAAGTTTGTTAGGATCCATCCTCTAAAGGGAGCCTTGTTTCTGGTGTGTAGATTTAGTGGTGTGCAGTATTTGGTGGTCATACTTGAGACTGTCATCTATTATAACACTTTACTGTGATTTACAGTTTGAGTGACAGTATTATTTGCTGACTTTATGGTAAAAGATTGCTTTTGATGTTGGCAATATTTTGAGGTAAAAAACATTAGCTCAGTGGTTTAATTATATGACTACAAGAACAGACAAGGCTATTGACATAGTGTTCTTTTAGTACAAATTTAAATGTTTTTAAAGAGTCTAGTTGAGTAAGAGAGAGAGGGAGCACATTCCAAAGTTTGGCAATGCCATGGGAATAGAGACATTGTCCAGCTCTTTTGTTGGGTTTAGTTATGGTAAAGAGTTGTTTGTTAAAGGATCTAAGATGCTGAGTAGGAGTGTGTGTTTGTATTATAGTTTGAAGGGATGGGCAGAAGTTTGGATTATTTAGTAGTTTGTGGGTGAGAGTAAGTTGGGAGTAATGTAGGTAATGAGGGAACTCAAACCAGTTTATAGATTTAATGGCCAGACAATGATGTGTGTGAGTTGGCATGTCGGAGACAAACTTGTATATTTTATAGTAGCACAACTGCAGTTTGTTCAGGAGAGATTTGTGTAGGTTAGTGAAAATGGGGCAACCATAGAGGAAGGAGGGTAGAAGAAGACTATTAGGTAGTTTCAGCTTGGTTGACTTGTCCAAATAGAGTTTATGCCTATAGAGTCTGGCAAGCTTAAAATGGATCTTTTTGACTGAGTTGAGTATGAGACTCTGAAAGGATAATTTGTCATCAATTGTGATGCCAAGTAGTTTGGCTGTTTTTACAATTTCAATTTCTGTATTGTTTTGAGAGAATATTTTAAAGTCTAGAGTTAGAGGTTTGGTTGTGAAGACTAAAAGTTTAGATTTTTTGAGATTAAGCAGCAGTTGAGCTTTGTTAAGCCAGGATTCAATGGAAGTAAATGCATTTTGTGTTAACTTTAGGAGATCTGAGATGTTGTTAGAGAATGTAATTATTGTTGAATCATCCATGTATTGAATGAGTGTACTTTGCAGGGATGCTTTATGGAGAGTATTAATAAATATGTTAAAAAGCAATAGCCAAAGAACAGACCCTTGGGGAATGCCAGTGTTGTTGAGTAGGTAATTGGATTGCTTACTTTCCCATCTAACAGATTGCTTTCTATTGTGTAGATAGTTAAGGAACCAGGATAGCATGTGTGAGGAGCAGTTTACAGTCTCAAGTTGTAAAAGTAGGTTTTGTGTGAGACACTGTATCAAAAGCTTTTGATAGGTCTAGTAGGATGACTGATGTTAGTAGGCCTGCATCAAGAGCTTTGTATGCAGTGTTGGTAAATAACAGTAAAGCTGTTGTGCTGTGTGCTGGATGAAAACCATGTTGGGTGGGTGTGAGTAGGTTATTGTCTGTGAGATGTTTTATCAATTGAGAATGAATACACTTTTCTTAAATTTTATATAGAGGTGAAAGTATGGAGATGAGCTGATAGTTAGATAGATCGCTGGTTTTACTGCCTTTGTAAATGGGAGTAATAATTGAGTTTTTCCATAGTTGTGGGACATATGATTCAGAGATTGATCAGTTAATGAGAATGCTAATTGGAAGAGCTATAGAATCTGCTGCAAGTTTTAGATATTCGGCTGGAAGGCCATTGGAAGAAGGTGGCATGGTTTTAGTTTTGAGAAGATTTTATGAACTAGAAAGATGGGTACTAGTTGTAATGTAAATAGAGGAGTGGATGAGTTTTTGTTGGAATTGCAATTGATGTGGGGGGAGTGGTTAGAGAGTGTATTATAATTTATGTTGCCGATTATACTTTTGTTAGTTTGTTGAGAGAAATCATTAACAAGTTTTTGGATAGTATCAATAAAATGAGAATTGAAGGCTTGGGCAATTTCTTGAGGGTCTTTGTCAGAAGATGGGGAGGGGTTGTGTTGAGTACCAGGATTTAGGAGAGAGGAAACAGAGTTCTAGAAAAATTTGGGCTTATTTTGTTGGGTAGTGAAATTAGTGGAGAAATAGCTTTTTTATCATTGACGACTTGCTTTTTGGAATTGTTAAGGAGTTGTTTATATCTGAGTTCAAGTTGTGGGGTTCTATTTCTAAGCCATTCCTTCCAGGCTTTATCCTTGGAGGTAAGTAACTGTTTAGTTTGTTTAGTTAGCCATGGGCCATGGTTAGGCTTGACTCTGTTGGTACGGGTGGGGGCAAGACTGTCTAGAATATCTAAAAAGACTTTATTGAAGTAGTTGACTGCTTCATCCAGTGGTAGAAATTTGATAGGGGACTGGTTGTGGGACTTTAGAGACTCTAAGAATAGTTGTTCATTGAAATGGCTAAGATTCCTAGTTGTTCTTGGACAATGTAGTTTGTCTATCTGAAGTTGAGTTCTATGGGTATAGACAGGAAGATGGTCACTAAAGGTATTGGGTAGGGCCCCTGTCTTTGTGAAGTTTTGAGGGTGTGGGATGAGTAGCCAGTCTAGGGTTGATTCTAAAACTGAAGAGCTGTTGGTGGTTCTGATTGTACAGGTGTAGAGTGAGGGGGGAAGATGTGTTAGTGTCTAAGAGAGATAATACTGATTGTATAAAGCAGGAATTAAACTGTGTGGGGATAGAATCTGCCATATCATCTGTTTTTTGACAGGGACTAGTGGTCTTGCCAGGGTGAAATAGTTTATTTAGTGATGACCAAAAAAGTTTTGGGTTGTTTATATGTTTGTCTTGTAGGTTGGTATTGTATGTTTGCTTATCCTGTTTGATATAGAGTTTTGCAAGGTTTCCTAGATGTCTAAATTGTTGGAAGGCAATTTAAGTTTTATTTTCATCTACATTTTCCAGGCTTTATCCCTTTTTATCATGATTTTTTTTCACTTTGTCAGCCATGATCGGGGTTTGGACTTAACTCTTTTGTTATGTACTGGTGCTAGATTATTTAAGGTCTGTAAGAACACATTATTAAAGTGTTCTAAAGCAGTATATAGTGGCATTGTTCTAAGTACATTCCAGTCATTCTTTTTTATTGTTTCATCAAAAATATCTTTGCTGAAATTGCTTGTATTTTGTATTTGATTACAGAAAATCTTGGGGATTCAATAAACTCCATGTAGGCTTCACGTGTGCATGGTGTTGAATGGTGAGCAGCAATGCTTATTGCAAATTCATGCCATGCATGGCATTTAAACATAAATAAGCAAGGTTCCATGACTGACAACAGTGTTGCTGGCAAGGAAACAGTATAAGCAAACATGGATAGCAATCCTATTTAAATCAGAGCACTGAAGGTCCATGGTTTTCCATGGAATACCACAATGATCACCAGGCTTCATAGATAGCTCTCAATCTCCTAGAGCAAGACATCTGGACAAAGGATAACAAAATGGAGGGACAGTGACCCAGAGATAAGTATATATATGACATATTTGCTCTTTAGAAATGTCTTAGAATAACCAGGGTTTTGTGTTAAGATACATTTCTGAAGGATTTGAAGTCTGAAATTCAAATTAATGTAATTATTGAATCACAGTAATCCTGATATCATCTCAGTAATATGGCAGAAAACCACACATTTGATAAGGAACACACCAAAAGATATAAAGGCAAAACTCTGGACATTCAGTGAAAATATGGACAGTTGAGTGGCATGATTAAGTACGTGGTCCAATCACAGTACAAGACAGTGTAGCTACAGTGCAGATTAATGTGAAATCTCAATCCTGGCATTCTGTACTGAAGTTGTGTAAATGATCTATAAGGGCACGTAGACAGCTGTGTAAAATAAACACTCAGGGGATGTGTATGTGTATTGAATAGGGACACACAGATGAACTGCATGAATGAACACAGTGAATAGAGGATAGCTGAAACAATGTAATGTACAGCAAATAAGGGCATGTCAATAGAAGACGATTGCATCAGCAACAACAATCACATTATCAGTCTGGTACAGTAGGGACTGCACAGTGAAAATGTGTATTTTGTAACTGTCACAAAGGTGACATAACAGTGGGGAGGATGTCTGTGAGAGATAAGCATCCTTACATGAATAATGCAGAGGGCAATTATCAGGGATTTTACATACAACTGGAGTAGGGTGCATATTGTGAAGCTGTGTAAACTGAGTTGCTTGAACTTGAGAGTAATCTCAGCAAAGGTTTCCAGCAAGTGTGACGCAGGTAAAGGTTCATGGACAGCATTAAAATAAGCAAGCACAATCATGAACAATATCAGAATAATACCACCATTAATCCCATGCCTCTGACATTACATATCTGATTTAGAGTAATCAGAGATGATTCTGTGCAAACACACTTGTACAACTGTCTTGGCACATTAACACATTAACATCTGCTGGAGCTGGAGGTGTTAGAAGGGACACTTATATACCTGTATGTGACATTATGATCAATACAGGCTAGTTGACTGGTGTGCATGGCACATACATGTATATATATATATATATATATATATATATATATATATATATATATATATATATATATATATATATATATATATATATATGTCTCAAGACATTTGCAACAACTGGAAAGGCCACAGAAATAACTCACTAAAAGAATCACAGGCCTAAAGCAGATGCTATATGCTGACCGCCTTAAAAAACTCCAGCTATACTCTGTTGCATATCATCTAATCAGATGCGATCTCTGCTTAACATACAAGGCCATGTCAAACCCAGAGTTGTTGGACATGCTACACTTAAAGAAATCCCAATCCCTCAGAGCCACATGCTCCAGGGATTGAAACCTTGTCATCACAATAAACAAAACATGCTGGAGGGATAGGTTCCTGACCCAGAACCTCCCCAGACTCTGGAATAGGACTGCCCATACATGTCAAGCAGAGCACCTCTTTGGCCCTCTTCAAAAGGAACCTTGATGATTGGATGGGAGAAAGGAAATTCACCTTGGGGATCACATCAGTCGCCCTGCTAGACAGGAGTCCAGGAAATTAAATAGTGTGGGAAGAAATAGCCAGGGATGATTTGTTATGGCTAGGCTTGTATAGGACCTAGGGCAGATAGCATAGTACCAACCTGTGAACCCCTATATATATATATATATATATATATATATATAGAGAGAGAGAGAGAGAGACAGAGTGCACAATCCACATTGTCATGAATGTTACCCATGCCATTAATGTTGTCAGACATTTATGTATGTACTGTGTGCAACACCAGAACAGGTAGTTCACATGCATGTGGTGTAACAACTTGAAGGGGGTTCCTCACCATCAGACAGTAATGTTTATGCCACAAAAATAATACCTATGTATGGCCAATATTATGTGTGACAGCTCACTGTAGCAAAGGTGGAACAATTCATTTACACATACCTAGAAGATGTGTATGGAAGTACATGAAGAAGGGTGCATTGTACTCAGTTACTGGTGTGATGAAGGCTATGAACTATGGAGGTATTATGGTCTGTGATGTGGATGTCATTCACATACTCAGTAGTTGTGTTACATACAAGGGTGTAGTCAGCACTGTGGCCACATGCTGGTGTATGTACCATATACCATCTACCCCAGGACACAGATCACATACCTATTGATTGGACTATAGTGTGTGATGTCTACATTATACTTGGGTTGTATGTTAAATCTATCTGATATAAAAAATCTCCTAATCTTTTTGTGGTATTGTAGTTGTTGACATGGCTGCGGCAGCAATCTTTGGTGTGTGTTGATACTGTCTGCAATATACTAATATCCTAGCTGGAGTCAATGATTGCCCACAATCTGTAGTCCTTCGGGCAGCTGTTTGGACACAGGATGTGTATGTGTATGTCATTTATGACTTCTGTGACTTAAATAATGGACAATAAATGGCCTAGCAGACATCACTGTTGTACTGACCCGATTACTGGACCTAAGATATAGGTCACTTCACATGTTTCAACATATTTACATGCAGCATAAGAAATAGGCTGGTCTCCCAACTTGGTGATATAGGTGTTTATGGCTACATCTGACAGTGCTGAGTGAATACATCAGTGTGTATTTCTGTCAAATGCCTTGGGCTTGTCAAGTTCAAAAGGATGATAGTGTTATCATTATGCATGCCCACAATGGCCTCTTTGAGGACATCTATCAGATGTAACAGACATAATGTAGCATTAACAACTCAGACAGCTCTGTTGCACATAGCCTGCATATTACTAGTGTCCATTTAGAAAAGTTCCATGATGACATGTTGGTCTATCTCACAGATGAGGAGATTCAGCATGTATTTATATGTGAATGCATTGGGTGTTGACTTCCCCCCCAACTCAAATGGCTTCATGTTGATGTACACCCTTCTGCAGGAACACAATCTGTGTGGAGGGTGTGTTGAAGTGTGTATTCAACTGTGTCAGGAAGATGCATGTGCTGAGTCATGCAGTATGCAATCTGTGATGTTGTCACAGCCCATTGGTTCTGTGTGATAGGTCTGGTTGAAGGTAAGATAGTGCATGTTGGCTAACCTGATCTGGCCTAGGGTTTGGATACAATCCACCATGCAGGTATCATTGAGAACCTCTCCAGCTAGGATTAACCCTTACATCACTAGATGGGTAACTAATTGGCTCACTGACAGGTCCCCTACTATGAATGTTGGTGAACCAACCTGTACCAGTACAGCTGTCACCATTGCTGTACCCCAGGGATCTGTGCTTAGCCTTTTACTGTTTGGAATCAATTTCTCAACAGTTCAGGCTAACGTATATGGCATTTGACTTACTGCATTTTCTGATTCTTACATACTGGGTGCAATCATTGAGTTCACCTATGATGATATACTACAGGAGGGGCTAACACAGACCAATGATTGCTGACAAAGCTACATGGTTTACAAATAAATGCAAAAATGTGTCTTTATGTTGTCCTTCTGAAAAGTGGAATTCCTTGCTAATTACAGCATTGACAACAGTCCTGCTATTCTGAAACCCTGTGGTGTGAACAGTGAGAACACGCACAGATAGCAATCTGAACTTCAACAGGCAAGTGTTCACACTGTTATTGAAAGCCTATGTTGTGCACATCATAAGTAACGCCATCATATTCAGATGTTAGGATTATATTACAGCACTGTACTCAAACCTCATTAGAACAATAATAGAGTATAATGCTCTCTTTTGCACATACCTCACTAGACACATGCAGCAGCTGGAGAGACCACATGGTTTTCTCACCGAGAAAATACAGGGCCTACAAACCATGCCATGATGTATATGGATAGCCTAAAAGCTATGTTGCTGTAATCTGTATCATATATGATGCAGTGATGTCTGCCTGGCCTTCAGGCAATCTCTGACCCTGCCCTGGAGGGAATAGTGTACATCCTCAAATCAGATATAGCTGATGACATTAACATTTTATGTTGAGGAGACTATGGTAATAACTGTGTCCCACATGCTGTAAGACACTCTTTCTGTAATGTCAAGCCAGAGCACTAACACCCCAAGTTGTCTACAATGAGAATATAATCAATACCTATTGAAGGGAAGGCACACAGACTAAATGCCACAGATTAAGTCTGTTTTAAAGTGCCTCAGACAACACTTTATATATGATGACATCAGCAGTGTCTGTTGAGGAGAATATGGCAATAACAGTGTCACACCTGCTGGTGTAAAAGGTTCTCTGTAATGTCAAGCAAGAGAAAACACACACACACACATCATTTAACTGTAGTTATAATAGAATTCCTACCTATCTAGTTGTACAGACTACAGAGCTCTGTATTTAAGGCAAACACCACAGCTTAAGTCTGACTGAGTGTCTCAGACAACACTTTATAGCTGATGACATCAGCAGTGTCTGTTGAGGAGAATTTGGTAATAACAGTGTCCCACATGCTGGTGTAAAAGGCTCTCTTTAATGTCAAGCAAGGGTAAACACAAACACCCACACACATCTAAGTCAACTGCAGTGAGAGTAGAACTAATACCTATTTAAATACACAGACTGCAAACCTCAGTACTTTTTGCAAGTGGCACAGCTCAAGTCTATTGTGGAGTGTCTTAGCACTTTATATCAGATGACATCAGCGGAGTCTGGTGAGGAGAATATGACAATAGCAATGTCCCACATGCTGGCGTAAAAGGCTCTTTGTAATGTCAAACAAGTGCACACACACCCACTGCAGTTGACTTCAGTGAGAATAGACCCCCCCGACACACCTATCTAGGTACACAGCCTACAGAGCTCTGTATTTAAGGAAAGTGCAATAGCTCAATTCTGACTTAGAATGTCTCAGACCATACTTTATAGCTGATGACATCAGCCGTCTCTGTTGCGGAGTATATGCTAATAACAGTGCCCCACATGCTGGTGTAAAAGGTTTCTAGCAATGTCAATGCATGTGAGCACACACACACACACACACACACACACACACACACACACACACACACACACACACACACACTCACACGAGTTGACTTCAGTGAGAACAAAACACCTAGCTAAGTACACTGACTACAGAACTCAGTACTTTACACAAGTTCAACAGCTCAAGTTTGACTTGAAGAGTCTCAGACAACAATTTATAGCTGATGACATCAGCTGTGTCTGGTGAGCAGAATATGGCAACAACAATGTCCCACATGCTGGTGTAAATGGTTCTTTATAAAGTCAAGCAAGTGCACACACACACACACACACACACACACACACACACACACACACACACACACACACACACACACACACACACACACAAGCACACACACAGAAGTTGACTGCAGGGAGCATAGAACTCCTACCTCTCTAAGTTGCACAAACTACAGGATTCAGTACTTTACTCAAGCACCATAGCTCAAATCTGACTTTTATAGCACTGCAAGTCAACTTATACTGGATGACATCAGCAGGGCATGTTCGACAGATGTTGGGAGGCCTGCATGAAATGGATGTGTAGACAGGTGAAAGTATCAAAATTCTGTCAATTCATGGGACTGGAGCAGAAATTGTAGGATCCACACATTTGCTCTTCTGGTTAGACACACCCACACAGTTGACTGCAGTGAGAACAGAATCCCTACCTACCTCAGTACACAAACTACAGAACTCAACACTTTACACAAGCACCATGGCACAAATTTGACTTTGACAAGACTGCAGGACTTATAGTAGATGACATCAGCAGGGAATGTTGGAGAGAAGATGTTGGGAGGCCTACACGTGAAAGAAAACAAAAGCTGGATAAATGCCTGGTATACACCTCAAGTGAAAAAAAAAAAAATGAAAAGACCAATGGTTAGACCACAGCTGAAGATAAAAATGGAATAATCCACATCAGGAAATAAATCACTTGCAGCTTCACAGTAGTGCCTTTTATAAAACCAAAAGTTGTAACTGAGATGTAGTAGTCAAGGTAGGAAACGGTTCACTTGCAGTTTCACACCACTTTACTAAACAAGAGTAAGTGCTTTTGTGATCTAAGTCAGCTGATCACTTCTTCAGACTAATAAAAACAGTTAAAACATTGGTATTTAAAATATGGTTCAACCAATGAAAACACATATAAAACTATAGTAAATCAAAATAGCAGGACTGAGCGAAAACAAGTGTAACACTTAAAGTTCAAAGTACTTTATTATTAATAATTAATAAGATAAGCACTTTCGCTGTGTAGCTTCATCAGATCTTACATTCATTCTAAGATTCCACATCTTATATATACACAGGTTTTAAACAATTAATCAATCAAGTAAGTTAATTGGTATGATTATTTAAAGAAGCAGGCAGACATCAAAGACCCAGCTTAATATACAAATCTGATAAAGATAAAACCATTTAAAACAATCTCATATATAAAGTATACATAGGAAACACATATAAAAAAGTTATATATAAAAAATATATAAAAAACATATCAGTTAGTACATATATATATATTTGTAATTAAAATAGATATTAGTGTGAGAAAGATTCTATAGACAAGTATGCTTAATGTCTAACATATAAAATTGCGTATATATGTATGTATAAATTAATATAATGTCTTATAAAATAAAGTAACCACACTACATGTGGTAACTAAATATATGACGTAATGACATGGTAGTGATATAAAAGACAATTCATTTACAGAGAGATAGAATACCTATTTCTAGGGGGTTTATCTAATGTTTCTATGCTGTCTTAATTTTGGCTTGAAAGAGGCCCCATCATTGAGGCCTAATCCTTTATCTGATCTTAGTAGAATTATCCATTCAGTTTCCTTACTCTCTGTATATATCTTAATGTCACCCCCTCTAGAGTTGGGAGTAATTACTTCAAGTACCTTGAACAAAAATCTATGTGTGTCGTCATTTAATGCTACATGCTTGGCAAGGGCATTATGTAATGTACCTTTCCTTATGTGATATACATGTTCCCTTATCCTATCCCTCAGTGGTCGATTTGTTTTACCAACATAGAAGGATGAACATAATTGACAAACAGCTAGGTATATCACATGAGAAGTCATGCAGTTGGCTTCAGCTCTTATATTAAAAACTTTCTGTTGATCAGAATGAAAGAATTCTGTCTTACTGTCTATGTAACAACAGAAATTACAGCGACCACAGCATATTGTGCATCCATTCTGTATAGATTTCCTATCAAATTTAGGATGGCATAACATTCTTTTTAAGTTGTGTTTATTCTTAAAGATAAACCTCGGTGTTTCTCCTACTATCTGTTTAATTTCTTCATCTATCTGTAATATACCCCAGTGTTTGTCTATAATCTGCTTAATCTCAATATGATCAGATGAAAAGAAGGTGGAGAATTTAGTGAAAGATTCACTCATATTTTGTTTCTCATTATAGCTAGCACTGTTGGATCCAAAGTATGGCATAGCTGAAGTGGATAAATTGTACACTCTATCTTAGAATGTATTTCCTCGACTTTATATCCTCTGTTTAATAGTCTATATTTCAAATCATTTATCTCAGTGTGAAATCCCTCTTCCATTGGATTCAGTCTGGAAGCTCTAATAGCTTGTCCTTTCACAATATTTCTAAAGACAAAAGGAGGGTGCATACTGGATCTTAGAAGCAATGAGTTAACATAACATGTTTTGATGAACTCCATTGTTAATTAAATTATTATGTAGCCTCTCTATATATAAGTCTAGAAACTCAATTCTATCCTCTGAAAACTTCATGGTAAACTTAAGACATGGTATTAAATTGTTCATGATTAGGTATGTGGATTCAAGTTGTTGGGGTGTCCCTTTCCAAAGAATAAAGACATCATCCACAAAATGTCTGTAAAATATCACGTTTCTCAAAGAAATTTTGTAGAAATAATGTATGTTCTTCCCAATGTGCAAGAAACATATTGGTGTAGCTGTTGGCACAAGATGTACCCATGGCTACGCCATCTTTCTGTCTATAGATGTTATCCTTGAACATAAAGACATTATTTTCTAAGACTAATTCTAAAACGTGAACTATTAAGTCAATAAGTACATTGGAGATCTATCTGCCTGAAGTAGTAAAATCCATCTTTGTTCGGCTTCCTCTACCTTATTCCTTATATCACCTCCCATCTTAGTTTTATTTATTATTTCTAAAACCATGAAATTAAAAATATGTTTCCTATCTTCTTCTTCCACATGTTTTGCTAAAGCACTTGTGTCTTTTTTATTTCTTATATCTCTAAGGTGTTCCAGGATATGTTCCTTCAGACACCTATTGGTTTTGCCTACATAAAAGGCATGACAGACAGTGCAGAAGCTGAAATAAACACTTTTGTGTTCTGCAGTCAGCATAAAAATCTATATCAATTATAAATCCTAGTGTAGGATGTTTATATGTAGATTTACTATATAAAGAGTCACATGCTGTACAATTTCTGCAAGGAAAAGTCCCCTGTCTATCAGATAGAATCATTCTTTCATTGTTTCTGGATTTATAACAGAGTTCCCTTTTTAAGGACAACAACCACAAAACACAGACAGAACTCCTTAGCCTCTTATGAAAGCTCTCAGCTAGATGAAGAAAATGCTGCTGGCAGTATGTGTGTAGCTTGAGTAGTTGCTGAGATATTGTAAGTTGTTTACAAAATATTACAGATGTAACAGTTACTCCCCCAGATTCTGCAAGCCTTGCACGGTGTGTAGGATTAGTGTAGAAGCTCCAGCAGACAATATGTCTGCCATGTGATCCAGGAATAGCCTGTAGGGGCTTGCACGAGCGCTCCTGCACTAGTCCTGCATAGACTCAGCCCCTGTATGCAAATTACCCCATTTGCAGGAGAAATCCGAGCAAATGAGGTGAATTTGCAGTCCAGGAAGCTGGAAGTCAGCCATGCAGGACTAGTGTAATCTGCAGAAATGTCAGGCAGAAGACAACATGGCCAGTGCATAGTGGTTGCTAAGGGGGAGGCTTAGTGTGAGACATATAACTATGCATTAGCAGGAAATTCTATGCAAATGAGGGGAATGATAGTGAATCCCAGATTTCCCCAGAATGCTAGTCAGCTCCCAACAGTGTAAGAATAGGAATAGCTTGGTGCAAGTCTAGGAGTTAGCTAACATCATAGGGGGTGTGTCAGGTATACTGTAAGTGGATTGGAGCCCTGTGGCTCAGGTTTGCTGCTAGCTTAGCACAGCTAGGCAAGGGTGTGTGTCTGAGTCTGCCTAGCACTCTTTACATTGCCTAAGCAGGTGTGCATGCCACGCACCGGGTTTTAAAGAAAAAAAAGTAAACCAGGAAATAGCAGCTATGTGCACATTTTAGAACTGTGTTTGTGCAGCACGTCCCTGGACTTATACAGGAAGGCAAAAGGAAGGGAAAACAGTAGTAGGAAATTAATCAAGGAGAACTAGCATAGCTGGCAGGAGAAATGTATCAGAATCAGCCAATTACACAGACAGCAGACCAGCCCAGCCCAGAACACAACTATAAACTATGCAAACACCATCGCCTCTGTTTTTTCCCATACTCTAATCTACCAGTGTATACAAGCGGGGAACTTTTAACAAACAAAACTACACAATGATAGGGTCTGCAACAGGCATCATACAACAACATGTGCAAGTGGCTGAGGGTGGTGAAGACGTGAATGCTGTTGACAAACCCACAGTGAGGAGACAGAGAAGGGTGTACAGACCCAGGGTAACCTACAAGAGACTACATGAGCTGGAGATAGTGGAGCACTATAGGGTGGACAGAGACCTCCTACAGCAAATTGTTGAGCTTTGTCAGCCAAGTCTGACACACCGAACTGACAGAGGGGAACCCATCTCAGTGGATATCAAGGTATGTGTAGGCCTAGGAATACTAGCCACAGGTACTTACCAAAGCTCAACTGGGGATATCATGGGGATCTCACAGGCATCAGCATCCAGAGTATTTCACCAGTTCGTGGATGCCATGTCAGCACATACCAGTGAGCACATATATTTCCTCAACACCCGTGAGGTGTTGGCCAGCAATATGCAACTCTTCCACCAAATAGCAGAATACCCTGAGGTCATGGCTGCTATGGACTGCATGTACATACACATCAAAGCACCACATAGTGAGCAGGGTAAGGTCTACATCAACTGCAAGGGCTTCCTCCCCATCAACTGCCAGGTCATGTGCAATGCCTAGGGTATTATAATGAATGTGTGTGCTGGCTGCCCTGGAAGCTATCATGATTCCCACATCTGGCATCTGACCCAGCTGTACCAGAAATTTGCCAATGGGGATATCCCTTATAGTCACCTAGTGGGGGATGCTGGTTATGCACTGGAGCCGTGGCTGATGACACCCATCAGAAATGCACACACACCAGAACAAGAATGCCATAATGAGGCACACGCACAGACTAGAGCATGTGTTTGGGATGCTCAAGTCACAGTTCCAGTGCCTGGACTTATCCAGTGGAGCCTTGCAGTACTCACCAGCTATATGTACTCAAATTGTTATGGTAGGTGCCATGCTACACAATATGATCCTGTGGAAACAGCTGCAACATGAACAGCATGGAGCAGGGCCACACAACCCCCACCAATGCCAAGGCCTGCACAGGCACAGAGTAACTCTGAGGTGGAACAACCTGAGCCTGCCTCAGTAGGCAGATGGAGGTGTGTCCAGTATGCCCTGGCCTTGGCAAAGAGGTAACGCATAGCACATACACTGACACAGTAGGGACCCAAGGAATGACATCTCTCTCTGACTCGCACATACAGTAAAAGGGATACCAAACATAACAATACCTGTGCTCAACCATGTATAGGGAGTGCACTATGTGCATTCAACATAGGCAGCCCTCCAGCACCATCCTCAATATTGGCACACCCACAAGTTAATTCAATCAACCTACCAATTGTCGAATGGAGTAGAATGTGTCATTACCTGTATCTATGGTATGGATATGAGCATGCAAGGGAATTGGGTGGCTGAATGGTATGCCAGCAGATTGTAGACATCCATAGTGGCAACATGATATCTGTAACAAATACTGGAGTCACCATAGTAGCCAGTACTACACAGGGTGACAAAACCCGCTGCAGGATATGTGCTGGCCATCATGTGTGTCCATATGACTCACACATGCCAATTAAGGAGGTTCACATACCCAACAATAGTCTCTGCCAGCAGGACAGGTGCAGTCAAACACAAACAGAGGCTGTGCTATGGCCTCTGAATGATGCCTATGGGTAACCCCCCCTTGCCTACACAGACAGACTACAGCAGGTCAAGGCAGTGGAATGTTAGTTTTGAAGGGTAGGAAGTCAGACATTAATATGTAGGTCAAACAAATCTAAGACCTGTAGTACAATGGTATGCCTCTAGTCAGCATGATAGGTTAGAATACAGAATGAAATGGTGTACCTGACATACCAGTACAGTCATAGGAAATGTGTACAAGTGCCAGATGTGCCCCCCATCCTATGTAGACATGTAGAAACTTTCAGGTGTGCCCCCCAATCATGTGTAGAAATGTAGAAACAGTCAGGTATGTCCCCCCCAATCCTGTGTAGAAATGCAGTAGCAGTCAAGTGTGCCCCTCAGTCCTGTGTAGAAATGTAGAAACAGTCAGGTGTGCCCCCCCACAATCCTATGTAGAAATGTAGTAAATGTCAGGTGTGACCCTCCCACTCCTATTTAGACATGTAGAAACAGACAGATGTGCCCTTTCCCACAATCCAGCATAGAAATGTAGTAACAGTCAGGTGTGCCCCCCCCAATCTTGTGTAGAAATGTAGTAACATGTATGAGTAGGTATAATGCCAGTGGAACACAGATGCCCAGAAGTGGCCAAGGTAGCTGGATACATTGTAGCATTCTCACAATATGCAGGTCTGTGCATGTTAGGTAAGACCTGGTGGCCATTGCCCACTACTGCTGATGACAGGGACAAGCCCTCACAACAGCAGTGCCAAAGATAATTCCCACCTGTATAACACATGCTAGCAGTAGGCCATTGTAAATGTATGGTGGTAATATGTGCCACCATCTGAAAGACTGACATGGCATGGCTGTTGGGCTAGATATACAAGCAGTACGCAGGGGAAAGTACCCCAGATATACAGTATATATTGTGTCACTGTGAAATGGAGACACCCTTGGAATTGTACATACAGGTATGCATCAGATTAACTGGTCCTGTAGTAAGGGATACCAGTGGTGTCTGCCCGAACACTTGCAGATCACAAAGGAGGTAGGACTGATGTATTGGGAAACAGCTGATGTACCTGCACATGCAAGTATAACTGGAATGCCTCAAGAATATCTGTGTGTCAGATGCAAGTAATGTCCATAGCACACATGCAACCAGCTCACACAAAACCACCCACAGGTACCTCTCTGGTCATATCCCTGCTGTGGGGAATGGGTACAATATGATCCCACCTGTATATGGCAATAGCTAAAAAATGCAGCATGCAGTGCAGGTTTTCCCATACAGGTGTGTCCCTAGCTGTAGGTAGCACCCTGACAGCATCCACACCACCTGATTAAGACTGATAGAAGGTATTGGCATGAACACCTATCACACTTACCCTGTCACCCCAGGGGAATATGTATTGTGGTCTGAGACTGTAGGATTGACAGAATGCAATGGCCTCCCACATCTGGCCTGTAGCAACACCTAATGGCCCACAGGCCTCTGCCAAAGGCCTGTGTCTTACACACACTGCCAATGCATGTTATGTTATGGATACCCAAATAACAACATAACACACTCCATATAAGCCATATGCAAAGCCATGTGCACAAACCACAGTAACATGTCCACCTTGTTCAACTGCATGAACTGTGGGCCAACCCTAACACGCACCTCTGATGGGGTGATACCCTTAGAAAAAGTATCAGAGAATGTATGCATAATGTATGGAAGAGGTTGGAATAACAGAGCGGGGGAGTGGGAGCATGGCCAGCATGGAATGTGCAGGGTCTGACATCAAGCTGTGTGCATACACTATCCCTGGCTGCAAACACATAAATGGGTGGCTACACACCTGCCCGTACACCACAATAGGGGTAATGTCCTGATCCATGGCCCCTGCCTCTGGGTAACCTTTGTGAATTAGTATAGCTGTGAGGCATTGCCACAGCAAGATAAGGCCATACTGTCATGTCGATGGGTGTACAAGTATGGGATCCTCTGCCAGCACTGTACCAAGGTGCTGAACTGGATACACAGACCCAGCAGCACATGCCTGCAGCTCCCCCTCCAGAATGGCATAACCTACCATGAATACATAGGTGTCTGCCCACAATACAGGACACAGCTGCAGTCACCCTTGTCCCCTAAGACATCACTGTGAGCAATAATGTTCACCTGACAGTACATGAGGACAGAAAACATCACAGTGTATAACAGTACACATGTCTGAATATCTCTGCTAACAGCAGTGCCATGCAACTGCAGCAGCACAGACACAATCACCTACAGTACACAATATCCCCTGCACAGTGTGTTCTCATATTTTAAATGATTGAGGGGTACCCTGAAGAAGCAGTTTGCTACCTGAAGGAGTACAACACAAAGGACTGCACTGGAGTACAAACTACCTGGAATCAATCCGCACATTTAATACAGAGTGCCATACTGGGCATGCTCACACACTTAGAGAAATGAAACCAATGTCTGACAACAACATATTGAAAGGTCATACTGGGCATGCTCACACACTTAAACAAATGAAGCCCATGTCTACAAACAACAGTGGACCATACATATCTGGCATTTGAAGATGTTAGTGCATACACTCCTCAGTATGCATCAATCATGCCTTGCATGCACAGTGGATAGGAATACAGACACATATCCAAGGACAACATGCTATAATAAGCCAAAAGTAGATGTACATAGATGTGTGGAAGATAGTGACTGTGACAAGGAGCCATCCATTATGATGCCTGTCCCACCCAGCAGACAGCCAAATGGCTACAACCACATGAGGTGTAAATGTCACTCACTATAGACATTAGCCACCAGTATCCGTTAGCATTACAGACTATGTGGTGCAAGTGCTAGCTGTGTAACATGACTGTACAAAGGAAGTAGTCATCTAGCAGGTGTATACATGTACCTGTGGAATATAACCCTGTGTGTGCCAGCGTGTAGTGTGTCAACCTCTAGATGAATGGGTTATGGCCCATGCGCACACACTGCCTTCCCCATAGCCCTAGTATGACAAGCCTGCTGAGGTCATCCACTTTGAAATACACCCTTGGGAAAGGTGTAGCCCAGTAATCTCTGTGGTATGACCCATAACTGCGTACTGCTGTAGTGTGATAAACTAGTTACGTAGGAGTTTCAATCCCAGATCTGCCAACTCTGTGTGTGTGTGTGTGTTTGTGTGTGTGTGTGTGTGTGTGTGTGTGTGTGTGTGTGTGTGTGTGTGTGTGTGTCCCTGTCTGTGTAGAGAGCAATGCTTTTTAGTCTAGTCACACTCACTACAATTCAGCTGCCCTACTTTGGCAAGGCTGCTGATGTCATTCACTGTGAAATACGCCTTTCAGAAAGCTGTAGCAGAATAATCTCCGTGGCGCATCCTATAACTGCATACTGCTGCAGTGTGATAAACTAGTTAGATAGGAGTTCTAATCTCAGCTCAGGCAACTGTGTGTGTGTGTGTGTGCATGTGTGTCTCTGTCTGTGTAGAGACAAATGATTTTTAGGCTAGTCACATTCACTACAATTCAAATGCCCTACTTTGGCAAACCTGCTGATGTCAGTCACTGTGAAATACACCTTTGGGTAAGGAGTACTGCAGTAATCCCTGTGGTGTGTCCTATAACAGCTTCATGCTGTAGTGTGATATAGAGCTCTGGTAAGGGTTCTATCTCCACATATGGCAGTTGTGGATGTTTTGTGTGTGTGTTTCTATGTCTGTGCAAAGAGCAATGCATTTTAGGCTGGCCACACTCACTACAATTCAAATGCCCTACTTTGGCAATCCTGCTGTCAGTCACTGTGAAATATACCTTTGGGGAAGGAGTATTCCAGTAATCCCCGTGGTGTGTCCTATAACGGCTTAATGCTGTAGCATGATACAAAACTCTGCTAGGGGTTCTATTCCACGCATGGCAGTTGTGGATGTTTTGTGTGTGTTTCTATGTCTGTGTAGGGAGCAATGCATTTTAGGCTAGTCACACTCAGCACAATTCAAATACCCTACTTTGGCAATCCTGCTGATGTCAGTCACTGTGAAATACACCTTTGGGGAAGGAGTACTCCAGTAATCCCTGTGGTGTGTCCTATAATAGCTTCATGCTGTAGTGTGATTTAAAGCTCTGGTAAGGGTTCTATCTCCACATATGGCAGTTGTGGATGTTTTGTGTGTGTTTCTATGTCTGTGCAAGGAGCAATGCATTTTAGGCTGGCCACACTCACTACAATTCAAATGCCCTACTTTGGCAATCCTGCTGTCAGTCACTGTGAAATATACCTTTGGGGAAGGAGTATTCCAGTAATCCCCGTGGTGTGTCCTATAACGGCTTAATGCTGTAGCATGATACAAAACTCTGCTAGGGGTTCTATTCCACGCATGGCAGTTGTGGATGTTTTGTGTGTGTTTCTATGTCTGTGTAGGGAGCAATGCATTTTAGGCTAGTCACACTCAGCACAATTCAAATACCCTACTTTGGCAATCCTGCTGATGTCAGTCACTGTGAAATACACCTTTGGGGAAGGAGTACTCCAGTAATCCCTGTGGTGTGTCCTATAACAGCTTCATGCTGTAGTGTGAGTTACAACTCTGGTAGGGGTTGTATTCCCACACATGGCAGTTGTGGATAATTTGTATATGTTTCTATGTCTGTGTAGGGAGAAATGCATTTTAGGCTAGCCACACTCACTACAATTCAAGTGCCCTACATTGGCAATCCTGCTGATGTCAGTCACTGTGAAATACACCTTTTGAGAAGGCGTACTCCAGTAATCCCTGTGGTGCATCCAATAACAGCTTCATTCTGCAGTGTGATATAGAACTCTGGTAGGGGTGCTATTCCCACACATGGCAGTTGTGGATGTTTTGTGTGTGTTTCTATGTCTGTGTAGGGAGAAATGCATTTTAGGCTAGTCACATTCACTACAATTTAAATGCCCTACTTTGGCAATCCAGCTGATGTCACTCAATGTAAAATACACCTTTGGGGAAGGTGTACTCCAGTAATCTCCATGGTGCATCCTATATCTGCATATTGCTGTAGTGTAAAAAAACTAGTTAGGTATGAGTTCTATTCCCAGATATGACAGGTGTGTGTGTGTGTGTGTGTGTGTGTGTGTGTGTGTGTGTGTGTGTGTGTGTGTGTGTGTGTGTCTGTAATTCATATCCTGTGTGCAGGTGGGTGTGAGTGTGTAACAACTGGACTCAATGTGGAGTGGGTTTTGCAAAATTCTTATATGGTGGCCTAGTATATTTCACAATGTCCACAGTACAGGGATAACAGATGTGAAATAGCCAAGAGGCTGGGGTGCAAATCCATACCCCTATATGTGACATCAAGGCCAGGTGAGCAAAATTAACAATCTTTGTATTACCCAGAGAACACTTTCAACCATGTCTTATACACACACACACACACTTGCCTAGGCAACAGCTGCTATGTTGGTAGTACCCTGCATATTGCCCACTGATAATAACCATGGGTGATTACAGTGGGCTACAGAGGGCATGGCACCCTGTCCATCAGTCCAAAAGGCACGCACATGCTGACAGTGCACCTTCCCTATGTTCCCCACTGGAAACCTGCAATTCCTGTGGTGTCATCAAATGTGACACAAAAAGGACATACCATGCCTGATAATTATGCCCTGTATGGACAGATGCCATTGACTCCAGAGAATAACGGTATAATGCTGTCAATGTACGTGCAGGGTAAACCTGCTGTCCATTAACAGTTTTCACCACAAGAGGCCAGGACTGGCACATCTGATGATAATCTGTGTACACAACATGGGACAGACCCCCCCCTGATACACTTCCACAAGTCACTGTACATGCATGTGGGATGTGTGCACATCCCAGACACCATCCATGTCATGGACTAAGGAACACATACATGGCAAGCAATGCACAGCATTGGCATTACACAATAGACTCCCAGGTGACTGGATGGTGAATGCAATACCCACATGTGTGGGCAAATCCAGAAACTACACCCCTGAGCCACAATGCAGACCATTGTCATGTGGCCTGATGCCAAGGTATACCCATCACCTAGCCTTGTATAGCCATCTGGCACAGTCAACCATTACACACCAGTGAAGCAACATGCATGTCAATACTGGCACCGTGTGTGTGTGTGTGTGTGTGTGTGTGTGTGTGTGTGTGTGTGTGTGTGTGTGTGTGTGTGTGTGTGTGTGTGTGTAAGCTGTATGATGCTTATGATCACATTCACACTCACTGCAACCCCAACTGGCATAATGAAGCATGCTGTCTGATGTCAGACACCTCCATATAACCTTTGCCTATATAACCTCCATACGACCCCTGTGGTGCATGTGATACCTGCACAGTAATGTGTTGTGGCAATCTCACTAGTGATGGGTTGTATTCCTGCCCTGCCAAGTGTGTCAGTGTGTGTGCATCCCTGTGAGAGTGTGGCTGTGTTGATGCTGGCACCTGTTCATGTGGACAGGCACTTGTACTACACCTATGATATCTCTGTTGCAGATGTCACTCACCATCACATACATGTTTCGAGGGCTCCTCAACATGTAACCTATCCATGGATCCAATAACTGCATAGACATGTGATAGCACTACAAAGCCATCAGGGGTTTGATACCATGTGCTGGTAGGTGTGCGACACAAACATGCTTATGTTTTACTCTCCCACCCCTCCCTGACTTTTCCTTGCCTCTGTCTCCCTCTCTCACTCCCTCTCTGGTGGATGTGAAGACCTACGCCTTATTTGCTTAGGCAGCAGCATGTGTATTTTAAGTGATGCTCATGATCAGCTGATGGCCTCTGCACGAATTGCAGCCCTCCTCCAGCTGATTGCATGTGGAACAGCTGTGGTAACATTCCCATAACTAATTGCATGGAAACACACTCCACTATCTAGGAACATCATGTTAGTGTTGAGCCTTTTCATTCACTGTGAGCAGGAACTCAATCTGTTGTTTGGCAAACAGCATCTCAGATGGATTGGGGATTTACCTCTAACAACATACACTGTGGAAACAGGTCAACACACAGGAGGGGGTTGTGCGTGACCTGACTACAGACTATAAGTGCTGCTATACTGCATTTGGAGTAATGTTGGTTTAACAGGGTGTGTATGGATATGGCTGTCCTACTTGTTTTAATACCTGCCATGTCAGGGCTATGTTAATGAGGAAACCCCATTCTGTAGGGTCATCTGTAGACTGGGCAGTGCGTGTGCCTTTTGTTTCATGTGTTACCCATAGAGTACATACATGTCAACTGCAGAAGGTAGAATGAGGATTGAAATCTGTAGATGGTGAAAGTTGTGAGTTACTGACTTCATATCCCTCATAGGACATATGTGGCAACAAAGCCTATTACAACAGTAAATGTATGAGATTATCACAGCAACATGTCAATATTGGCCTTGTGTATGTTCCTCAAGCCACAACTCTGTCACCCTTTGTACATATGTCATGCAGTAAGAGGTGCATATGTGCTGTATACCATAATTAGTGACATCATATCTGATAACAAGGCAGTGAGATATCAGACTGCTACACATGTTATCTATAGTAGGGGTTATATTTGATGACATAACCTGGACATTCTGTGGTTGTGTGTACAGTACTGAGGTCTGTGTACTTATGGTGAATGTTGACAGTGTGTGAATAGTTAATAAGTACTTTGGTCTGTGTACAGACTGTGGTAGATGTCATTGTTCTTGATCCCGTTCTATCTGATGTTGCATGCTGCTCCACTGTATGTTACCCTATCGACTTACATGTTTGTAGGGCCATACACACACATGTCCCATACCACAGACAGTCATCGGACCACACTGTGTAGCGGACCGGTATATGTAGGGTTAGTGTGTGAGTTGCACATATGAGGACGGTGTAAAACAGAAAGTCCATATACTGTAATATTATGCTAACTTACCATATGTGGCTGTGGCTGTGTTCACATTGGTTGTGGTTATGCACTTTCACACAGATGCATTATACTCTGTGCTGTGACATGCCTGTAGAGCCTGCTATATATGCAGGTACATGTACATTCCCCCATAGGAAATTTAGGCCAGTGTTGGGTCAGTCTTCCTGTAGCCTGCACATTGCTTTGTTACATGCCTAGCAGCTTAGTGTACTTACCCAGTGAGATGTCATGTCCAGATACTTACCAGATGTACTGCTGCCGGGCCTCCCTTAACAGTCATGTATGTCAGACAGAGCAATGGAATGCTGTACAGATGTATGTCAATATTTAGTGGGTAGTATGTGTGTATGGCACCTCTGTACCAGTGGTTATGTGTCAGGACAGACAGGGATGTGTGAATGCATAACCTATGGGGGAAAATGTATACCAGTCATTACGTGTTATACCCATCTATATGGCTGTTAACATCCACATTGTCAGGCTTGGTCCACATGTCTTGCACTAAGGGGTTCTGTGTATACCACTGGACTGTCCAGAGTGTGTCAGAATGTCCACATATATTGGCCAATATCTCTGCTGTAGTCCACAGGAGCATTACGTGCTAGCAGCTGTACTGTACTATGATGTCCTTAGGATGTCTGTCAGTAGCCAATGGCGCACATGTTAAAATCAGATGTGACCTCCCACACACACCATGTCTGTGAAGACAATCCCTATTACAGTAGCAATAGTCTACAAATATACATGCTATACATACCTGACATTCTCTTGCACTACAAAGTTGGGACTCTAGGGTCTGAGGTAGGGCTACATTCCATGTTCAGGACATATGGTGAAGATATATGTATATATAATTATCCAGATATCTATATAGATATATACACATATACATATTGACATATATAGATGGATATGTATATGTACATAGATATACATATAAACACCCGGATATATACATATACAGAGCAATATATGTCTACATATATACAGATAGAGATACATATGCACATATACGTATGGATATCTACATATATATTGACAGTAGAGGTATATCAGAATAGATATGTATGCACATATAGTTATGGATATCTACATATATACCAACATAGGCATATCTGTACACATAGGAAGTGTGTGTGTGTGTGTGTGTGTGTGTGTGTGTGTGTGTGTGTGTGTGTGTGTGTGTGTGTATATATATATATATATATATATATATATATATATATATATATATATATATATATATGTAAATATATCTATATATACATATACGTATATCTATATAAACATGTATCTATATATACATATATGTATATATATATATATATATATATATATATATATATTATATTTTATATATCTATATATATATATATATATATATATATATATATATCTATATATATATCTATATACACGTTCATAGGTTCATAGGTTCATACTAGGCAATCTGCCCTGGGGCATTTACAAGCCTAGCCAGAGTGTGTTTGGCTTTCACCACCCCTTTTAAATGAATTTTGCTATGCCCTTTTTCGAGGTTAGTATACTGTGCCTCTGTCTAACAGTGACACAGAAGTGATACCCAGAGTAAATCTATGATCTCCCATCCACTCATCAAGATTCCTCTTGAAGAGTCAGAGGGGACTCTGCCTAACCTGGACTGGGATTTTATTCCAGAGTGAAGGGAGCCTCTGGGTTATGAATCTGTCCCTCCAGCATGTCCTATTTATTTCAGTGCTGAGGTTCAAGTCTCTTCAGTGCGTAGCGCGATGGGATTTGGATTTTTTGAGGTGCAGCATGTCCATTAATTCCGGGTTGGACATGACTTTATACGTCAGGCACAGATCACCTCTGAGCAGGCGGTATGCCACTGAGTAGAGCTGGAGTTTCTTTAACCGGGAAGCATATGGCATCTGTTGGAGCCCTTTGATCCTCTTGGTGAGGTACTTTTGGGGTCTTTCCAGTTGCTGCAGGTGTCTGGTAAGGTACATCCCAAAAGGGGCATTGTACTCAATTATGGGCCTGATGAGGGATGAGTAAAGAGGCATGATGTCCTCCCCTGACCTAGACCTGAATCCCTTCATGATTAGGTGGGCTATATAAAATGTTTTTCTAACCACTTTGGTCACGTGGTTGTCGAATGAGAGATTGCTATCAACTTGGGTCCCCAGGTCCCTT